>NW_009233227.1:0-10872 GCF_000690835.1 Fulmarus glacialis | reverse complement strand
GACCAACAGAATCGGAGAAGACAGGGTGAACGAATGGATTGAACAACTTCTTTTGGTCCCCTATGACGCTATCCTTCCACCATCTCAGCATGCTCTGAGCCATGCCCTTCAAAGGGGTAATTATACGATGCACAAATCTATTATGAGGAACAACCTTTAAATGAAAAATATTTTATTAATTAACTCCTTTCATCAACTTTTCATCAACTTTTCATCAACTTTTAAGCAGCTTTACTTCTTTTCTGTCATTGCAGATACTAAAACGCAAAATTAAAAAAAAACCCAAAACCAAAACCGATCCAAGTATTTTCTCAAATCTCTCTCTCACCTGGATAATAAATACATATGACAATGATTCTATAATACTTATTTTAAGGAGGGGGAGGATTGTTTGTTTTCCCTTGTATATTTTTGAGATACATGTAGTTAATAAGTGATTTTTTTTAATAACACTCCAAGAAAAAAAAAAAAAATCTAACTGAATACTGACAAATGAAATGGTGACATCCAGGGGAGCTCCATATACACAGTGAGGAATAAATATTGCAAATTTCTCCTTCCGTATTTCTTAAACTGTCAAATAAACATCTTCACAAGAATTAAAAAACCTAGCATGTTTTTTATTAAGAAAATGAAGTTATTCCCTCCACGGCTTCAGCATGAATTTTAATGTCTTAGTATCTCTCTTTGCTCTTCATTTCACTAACTTATCATTAGAATGCTCCTCTCTATAGATTCTTCCCTGTAAGACAGGCATACAGGAAGAGGGATCTTTGATTAGCCAGGTCTTTGGTTACTGTGGCTATTTCTACACCATCAGAAGCTGACTGAAGTACACAAAAACATATATCCAAACTACTTCTCATGTAGCTAGCCCAGGCACTAAAAGCAACCAAATCATAACAACATGGACTTCAACACAAACTGCATAAACCTAGCATGATCCCAGGTTACTTGTTCTACAATGCATGAATGAATGAAATCATTCTATCACCTTCACAAAGAAACAACAGGTAGGGCTGGTATACTATATATCTACAACTATGCCTCATGATTGCAGTGTAGACAGTATATAAGCCTACTAACAGAAAAGCTGACAACTTCCTGGTTACACACATACTGATTACAGTAAATTAAGAGTCTAAAACCATGGAAACAATATAAGTAGAGACAAAGAGAAAGAGAAGTCTTTTTAAAAATTATTCAGTGTTCAGAGACACTACATCCGATAGGATCTTCAATACTGCAGTGTGCTGCAGCACAGACTAGTGGTTACTCCAAAGACACGTTCTCGGAGTACGTTTTTGTGAGTTTTAAAAACTTCCCCAACACACGACTAATGGCCATTTTAAAGACATTACAATTTGGGCCTGCAGCACAAAAAAAAAAAAAACCTGAAATGCACTGCACAAGTCTTCAGGAATGTGACAAAACAGTATTTGTTAGGCAGTAGGTATTGTCAGAGGACATAGGCAAAGAGCAGCTCAAGATGCATAGATGGCACTGGACTTTGGATTAGCCCTTAATTTTGAAAACCGCATTTCTACAGCGCTCATGAAAAAAGTGACACAACTCAACATTGGTGTTTTCATGGCACTGAAGACACAACCTTCTTGTTGTATTCTTATTTCAGGAGCGGTACAGATATTACACATTATTGCTTGCTGCTTTGAATATTTTCTGAGGTAGTGAACTATTTTATCTACTGAGAAAGAAGCGCTTGAAGCTGACAAAGTATATGAGTCACAAATAAAAATGGTAGCTTTTTCTCATTCTAATTACACACTTAGGTGGTACACATCTGCTGAGACAGATTCACAACTGAAGAAAGCACAAAATATTCTAAAATTAACATTTGGGTATTTCGGAATGGATTAAAAAAAATTGAAGAGTTGTGCTGCGTGACATTATGTGCAATTCTCTTTCGTCCTTAATAAAAAGAAAAAGGGTTGGTGATTTGTACCATTTTGCCTGTGTGTTTATACACCTTGAACCACTAGATTTCCATATTTATCATTATTTTAAACAGATAACAGGAATACATTACAGTTCACACATGCATACCATAATAATACATATGTTGTAATTCAACAGGAATTAATCACTTTCACCAATTTATTTTTTGAACCTTAGAATGAATTTTTTTCAGCATATAACAAATGTGGTAGCTTAGCATATTTAATTTTCATTTACTGTGTCAATTGTTTAAAGACTGTAGGAAAACAGGATAAAATAGGCTTTGTAGAAAATTTTCCTATTTAAGTTGGCCATTTTGAAACTAAAATGACTCCAAAATGTGATGCTTTTGCAATGATACAATATTCATAATTTGTAGTCACAGTTTCAAGTGCACCTCTCAGTAATGTCAACAAGATCATATGACCAAGCACTCTGAATTTATCTAGCAGGACCTGGAATAAAGAATTCTGCCTTTTTTCCTTTTAAAACTGTATTTTACATAGTTTTATTACAACTGCCCTAAGAGCTTTTGTATTTAGCAAACAACACTCATATAAGCATCAAATCATTGACAGATGTATAGCATATATATTCTGATACAGCTTCCATAAAAAGTCCAAAATACATACGAGTCAGTCAGTGAAGGAAAACAAGTATATCAGGCTTTAACCAAGATAAAAGAAGCTGGCTTTTGATGCAAACATCTGGCATTAACATCACTTATGGTACTTTGCTCACTGAGGAGCGAGGAATCTTCAGTATTTAAAAGGAATACTCTTATTTTAAGATACTTAAAATGAACATGTGTTCAAATAGGTTTTGTACTTTTTAATCTAATAAATTAAACCAACTAATTTCTCCGTTCTAGAAGAGATGGTCTAAACCAAAGACCTGAGCACAGATCTACCCCTCATTTATACATTTAGAGACACGTATAATCAGTATTCCCAGAGTATGCACTAAGTCAAATAGCATTTTTAACGGAAGTGTTAAAATGGCAGATCAGAGTTTTTAGTCCCTTGATAATTAAAGCCATATAAATGACAGCATTTTGATTCAGTTTAATGGATTTTTTTCTTACCTTACTATGCAACGTCAGTCTCAACATGTTAATGAGAAGTTTCAACACTGTCATTTTGATGAACAGAGAAACCTTAAATTTACACAAATCAAAGGCCTAATATTGTATAGTCTTTTATCAAGTCAAACTCGGAACAACATCAAGAAAAATATTTTACTTCTTCTACGCATGATGACTTTTCTGAAATAAAACACTGATATACATTAAGTCTAAAGTAAAGTACTAGCAGATAACACCAGTAACGAACACCTTGTCCTTAAAATTAATATTGAAACCGCAATTAAAAATAGCCTGCTGGCTATGGTTAGTAATAATTTTTATTTAGAAGCTTCCTCCTTTCTGAGTCAATTCAGATGTAGTATTTTAGAAGAAAAGCAAATTTGCCATTTCTGTTTCTGCATCTGTCTGTCTCCCTCCCTTAACCACCTCTGGAGTAGAACAATAAGGAATGCGATTTAGCCCACTTCTTTTACAGAGGCAAAGAGCAAAGGAAGATTTTCAGCATTGACTTACCAGTTAGGATGAATGTAATCATCACCACCACCCAACCTTGAAGGGGATGTTCTTTCTTAACAAATGCTGAGGGAACACCTGTAATGTGTTCTCAGCTGTGCAGAGAAGACTGAATTTGAGGAATCCACACACCAGAATATATAAAACTAGCAATGACTTTAGAAATACCACTAAGCTTTACCTTTCTGATCTTTTGTATCTTTTTGTGCCTACATGTGTCCTGTCTAGCCAGAACAGTGATGGAAAAAACCACCACCATACATACACGAACATACATAGATAGATAGATATGTCCGTATATATACATAAGTTCTGAATCTGTCAATGTATCACTTGATACATTTCACAGACCAATTTAGAAAAGTGAAATAGAGTTCTTCCTTCCCAAATGCCGCAAAAACTTAAGCCACACAGTTGTTCTTCCTCGCCAACTTCTAGCCCACTGTCCCTGAAATCCCTTTACCACAGTTGGCTCAGTTTAAAACAAATGATGAATGCTGTGTGCGAGAACTATGGAAATTCAGGGTCACTGCCAATGATGTAAGGTAAGCCACTGAGCTAGCAGATCAGTTAATTTTCAAATTTGATGAGAATATCTGTGGGTATGAAAACCTAGATTCATGCAATCTTGCCATAGACTCTTAACCAAAACACCTAACCTAGGAACCTACTTGTCCATGACTCTCCCTACAGTATGAAGAGGCTGATGGGCTCATGCATGCCAGCTGGAAACGGGATTGGGTGGGGTTTTTTTTGAGGGGGGAGTGAAGGGAGAAATGTTTGGTTTTAAACACAGATCAAGTTTACAGTGCATCTCAAAAAAATAATTGCACCTGTGCAAAGGGCAACAACATCCTGCAACACAAAGGCAAGAAAGAACCATCATGGTAGACAAAAATACCTTATACAAGCGTTGTCATGCAAGAAAGTAATTGTGCAACTACCCCCCTAAGGACCTCACTTTCCATTTCAACGTTGCTGAATGCAAGCAATTGGTGTTTGGCTGGACTACTGTACAAGGCATCAGAGAGTGACAGTGTCATTCAGCAATGACAAGACATTCAGCTGAATTACATCCAAGACCCACTATTTACTGCCCAGACTGTGAAAGTTAATGAGCACAACTCTGCCTTTTTATGGTCTTTTTATTTGAGCAAAATTAGACGAAATACTACAACAATTCTAGTGATCAAGACTTAAAAAAAAAAAACGAATTTCCCACATCTGCCACTGAGTTCCAGCAGGTTACAAAGTTACAGATCTTTTTTTTGGCTGACCTTGATGAAAACTTCCTTCTTCAGCTTAGCAGAAATGGTACTGAGTTACTATGCTATTACGCTCAACCTCCCCACAACAAGCAAGACACTAAACAGAAAAGCATAGCACTTTGCTGCATCAGAAGTAAGACCTCAAAGAAGGTGCTCAGAACTTCATTTTTCTAACTCTACTCAAACTGTAGTATTGTACATCACAAACATTAGGTATCTGCCCTGCAGGATTGTCTGACAAGTTTAAAGAGTATGACTGAGCATCTGTGGCACTTTTCCATGGCTAACCTTTCATAAAGGATTCAGAAATTAACCTAGAGACCATTTCAGACAATGCCAGGAAAAGAAAAACATGATCCTGTTAACAGACAACAGGGAAATGAGTAAAAGCATTTCGATTAGCTAGAAGTTTGAGAAACCATGGCCACTTCTGAAAATCCAAAATAAAACCTGTTAAACACTAAGGTCACAGTAGATTGGAACATTAAATAAAACATTTTCTTTGCTGTGCAAGTAAGTGATGAATCCCTAGGCCCAAATCTACAGCCTTTACTAAGCCTAAACTTGCAAAGAAGTCATTTTGCTTTGGTGATGACTACAGGATTTAATTCAAAACATACAATAGAAATAATATCATAGAATAGAAAACCTGGTAGGAAGGTACCCATTTTCACCTCATTCTTAGCATATTGTGGAGTTTTGTTGAACTGAAAAATTGTACTAAGAAACTACAATATCACCTCAATGTTTGAGGTACTTCAAATTTATTTCAGTAAATACTTCAAATGATCATTGATATCAGTATTAGACTATACGTAAAAGCAAGCTGGGTCTAGCATATCACATAAATAGAGGACTTGAAATCGCTTGTGAAGGAGTCAACTATAAATCAAGTAGGAACTGAAGAGAAACGTATAGGTAGTGTAGAATTTAAGCATCTTACCTCAAATTTCATTCATTTTGTCACACTCATAAGTACGAATTCAAAGGGATAGGATGGACATAGTTGGAATTATAAGTAGAGGAAGTGGCGTTTTAGCTGTTTCTTAAGATACATGATTTGGGTATGGAGTTAACCGATTCCTTGACCTAGAAAGAACAGGTAGTGCTGAGCACAAGACAAGTATAAAGTACAGGCCAGACTTCTGAAGGGAAGGAAATGGAATATTTTCATTGCATTAGGTATTCAACCACACTTCCTAAGACAGAAAAAAAAAAAAAAAAAAAAAAAGAAGTAGACAGTAAACACGCATTCAAAAAAAGGTGTTTGACAATAACACAGTATCTCTTTCCACCAATCTTCTCTTTCTAATAATCTTAAGCAGTTACAGCTGGCATTATCACTACTCAAAAAGTCTGTTGCCCTACCAAGGCAACATTTACACTTCAATTGACAACATTACATAAAATAGGAGCAGGAGTGTAACCCCTTAAAAGATTACTTGTTAGCAGTTCCTTATAAACTGAGATAATGTATTCAGATCTAAAACCAAAGCAATACACTGGTTCTCCTAATCCCCATTCTGATAGCAGGCTGTTCTGTAGTACCTAGTCTGCAGATCTAAATGACTCTCTAATGCTCTGGGAAGGAAAAAAAAGTTGTGATTGCAGCTAAGTCAAAGACACATCAAGGATGTGATGCATCTTATCATCCTAACTTACACTAATTCTAATTTTGTAATTGAATATTTAGAACACTACTTTGATAGACTAAACCTGGTTCCTTTAACCAAAAATTTCATCCAGAAGCAATCTTTGAGAAACCTGAAAAACAAAGGGTATTCTGTTTCTAAAGGTCTCAATATACTGGGTAGATCCTCACATGCTATGCCATCCAACAAGAGGCAGGATGTACTCAGCTGTTAGGACATAAGCTTTCTAAAGCTACTAAAAAATGCCAGAAGCAGAGAGAGACACCTCGCTCGGTAAGCATCAAACAGTACATTTATGGAAAGCAGCAAGAGGAGCTTAAAGGCATCTTGTGACTTTAGATTTTCACACCTGTTACCTTGCTTTTGCAAAAACAAAGTCAGTCTGTTGCTAATTAGGTCTGCTTTGAGCAAGGTGTTGGACTAGATGACCTCCTGAAGTCCAGTCCAAACTAATTCTTCTTTTATTCTAAGATTCCTTCATTCTTATCATGACAACACTGCTCATTTCCAAGGAGAAGCAGCTGGAAAGTCATCTTCAAGAAGACAAGAGAAAAAGCCTACTGCTTTGCTTTCAAAAATGAAAACAGCAAATCCCTATGCTCCAGCAACTTCATCTCTCCCTTTCTAAAGAGAGATCTACATATGGACTAAGCCTGAGAGAAGACGTTTCGTTGGTGTGGTGGGTTATTTTGTTTTAGGGGGTGGGGTTTTTTTTGTTTTTTAACTCGGGACAACCTAGAAATCAGAAAAGGGAAAGACTTGGCAAAGAATCTGAAATTAGTGTTTGATCTTAAAAAAAAAAAAAGGGGGGGCGGGGTCAAAGGGGGCAATCGCATGTGGTTTTTATGTTGAAATTCTTAGACTTAGTTTTGATTTTATGTGATTTGGCTGAGGTGTCTGTAGGCTCATTAAAGGAGCGTATATGTTAAATTTCTTGTGAATGTCCTTACTAAAAATAATTACAGTCTAAATTTTTGGCTTTAGCCTAAGGTTCATACTCTGTCCCTGTTATAGCATTCCACTCCAGACAACTGAAATAGAAGTTGACTCAGATAATCAGAACAGATATTAATCTTGATGAGGGGACTCTCTCCAGATGGACTGGATGTGGAAAAGGAGCTCTTATATTTCAACTATGTAACCAACAAGTGCCTTGGCCTATGCTAGGATTTGTAAAAGGCTTTAGTTATACTGTACCATGATATTCTAATGAAATTCTAGAAGAGGCCCACAACAAACCATGTAAAGCCTAGGTTTTATTTTGATATGGTGATTCAACCTGCTTTTCTAGCAAGCAATGTCAAAAATAACTCATGTAAGAAAATGAAATACAATAGCTACCTTTAAAACTCAAAGACACTTAGCTGAAGTACTTGTTTAAATATAGAAAGAACGTATATATTTGAATCAAAGCTGCCAGCTAATGAAGAGTTTTTCTTATTATGGCCAATCTCATGAATAAATTGTTCACCTCAGAACAATAAAACTACATCTTAGGAGATGCTATACTGCTTAGCTCTGCACTTCCAAATATGTTTCCTAAATCTGAAATATAACAAACACAATAGCACATATCATGGCATCAGAAAGCCTAGAGCTGTAAAAGTGGTCATGGTATTCTTACTTCCAGATGAATTATCTGTGTTACCATGAATATATCGTATCAAATATAGCTTATCAACAAAAAGGGACAATTCACGGGAAATAAAAAAATCACATTAACAGATGTAAAGAATTTTTTAAAATACCAGTGTTACTACTCAAACATGTTTTTCATTTATAATGCCTAGAAAAAAATAGCCTTTTACAATAAATTTACAAAAAATATAAGTTTATATATATAAAAATATATATTTGTCCATCCATGTACACACGGCTCTTCAAAGCCCTTTATGTCTCACAGATTCCATGATCAAAAGAGGATAGCATTCTCAGGGATGTATGTGAGGTCTAGTAGCATTACAGCCTTTTTTTTTTTTTTTTTTACATTATGAGATGGACAAATCAATATATCAAACTAATTTACAATGTGGCAACACTTGGAAACTTCTTCTGAGTTTATAAATTACATTTCTTCACCTTTCCAAGCCCTGCTTCCATAACTGAACTTACCTGCTGCCTTCCTTATTCCCAAAAGCTCCAATGCTTCTGCTCTTGATCTAAACAGTAACAGAGTGCAAGTGACAGAAGCAACTTGTTTTATTTCTATTATTCCCAGATCTATAGTAGAATTATAAATGTTTAACAAAATGACATTTCAGTTGCAAACTGTGAAGTGGCTAGGAAAGTCAAAACCAGTAGATGTCTACAATGGAATAATTTACATTGGAAAAGGCATCCAGAAAGATCAAAGAACAGAAAGCCAGAACTTACCTCATTCACAGCAGTTGACAGTAAGAATTTACTTTCCTGCACCTGGGTCAGGGCAACCCCCGGCATCAGTACAGGTGGGGGATGAAGGGATGGAGAGCAGCCCTGCCGAGAAGGACTCGAGGGTACTGGCGGATGACAAGCTGGCGTGAGCCGGCAACGTGCGCTCGCAGCCCAGAAAGCCAACCGTACCCCGGGCTGCATCAAAAGAAGGGCGGCCAGCAGGTCGAGGGAGGCGATTCTGCCCCTCTGCTCTGCTCCGGTGAGACCCCCCCTGCAGTGCTGCATCCAGCTCTGGAGCCCGCAGCAGAAGAAAGGCACGGACCTGCTGGAGCGGGTCCAGAGAAGGGTCACGACAACCATCAGGGGGATGGAACGCTTCTCCTATGAGGAAAGGCGGAGAGAGTTGGGGTTGTTCAGCCTGGAGAAGAGAAGGGTTCGGGGAGACCTGATTGCGGCCATTCAGTACTTAAAGGGGGCTTACAAGACGGGGACAAACTTTTTTGTTTAGAAGGGCTTGTTGCGACAGGACAAGGGGGAATGGTTTTAAAGTAAAAGAGGGTAGATTTAGACTAGATACAAGGAAGAAATTCTTTTACCAGCCATGGGGGTGGTGAAACACTGGAACAGGTTGTCCGGAGAGGCAGTAGATGCCACATCCCTGGAAATATTCAAGGCCAGGTTGGACGGGGCTCTGAGCAACCTGATCTAGTTGAAAACGTCCCTGCCCACGGCAGGGGCGTTGGACTAGATGACCTTTAAAGCTGCCTTCCAACTAGTTCATCTGCATATAAAGTGTAATTGGTATCCATTCACCCTCTTGACACCTTTTGTTTCCTTTCTTTCTGAATAGTGAGTTTGGATGCTGTTAGATTTTCTTTTTTTTAAATACATCTTAAATAGGTCATTCAAATGAAATTGACTTAGGAAGCTTTACAGATTGCTTCTATTAAAACTCGCTAAGCATTAGATCATTTTAGAAGACAAACAGACCACAGGTCCAGAAAATGTCAACAGCCACAGGATTGATATATGGAAAACATGACAGTGAAGAAGAGAAGACATATTCCAACGGCAGTTAAATTGTTCTGAATTTGAGGATGACCTTGACATTTCCGCTAACCCATTTTTCCAGCAAGAGGCAAAGTTAATTTTATAAGTGACATTAGCTACACTTGTGAAATACACCTTTCAGTTCTACATATCATAGCCCATTTATAACATCTGGCAAGCAAAAGATGTATCTCATCAATAAAGGATACCTCCTGTACAAAAATGTCTACTTGACAGACACATCCATTTCAATAAACAAACATACCAAGCATAAGAAATCAGATGGATCTGGAATGCTGCACACTCCCAGGCACTCAGAACTACTCATATGCATAATGGAAGTTCATAAATGACCAGTATTTTAATTTTCTTTCTATTCCTACTTCCCATTTATGACAATACATGCTAATCACTGAAACACATTGCATGATTTAAAAAAAACTAAAAAAGTATCACAGGTATCTCAATAAACCTGAATTAATTTAGATCCACATTTATCAACTTAAGAAAACACAATCTAGCTTTTGATTCAATTTTACTGTTTGGTAGCTTTCGAAGGAAATATACAGCTCTTCTGAAATATAATCTCCAAAGGATTAAATGACAATTAGAAAGGCAGACATCTATGAAAAATGACGTTTTTAAATGAACCAATTAGAAAAAGTAACTCAAACCTCACGTATACTGCAGTAAGTGACCAGTTCCTTATTCACATTTGCACTATAAAGCAAAATGGAAGGATGCGAGTAGTGATCATCAGGTACCCTCTACAAAAGTCATTTCCCTATTTCACCACCTCGCTTTCGTTAATGCAAGTTTCTTGCTACCCTTCGTATGTTCAGACACTGAACACCTTCTTAAACAGCGTGCTAACACAGCCTTCGCAATCCCTCCTTGGCACTTACCATTACTAAAAGAAACCAGGCGAATTTCCTGATTCCCTATCCACTGTCTAGGCCATTTCAGCCGCCCTGCC
>NW_009233226.1:0-16044 GCF_000690835.1 Fulmarus glacialis | reverse complement strand
GAGCAGAAAGTTGGGAGGGGTAAGGGTGGGTTTTGCCGTTGAGTTTGGCTTTGGTCTCCCCTCTCCTGCCAGGATGCTGGTTGCGTGCGGCATGCAGCGGTGTCACCAGGAAGCGCTAAAGAAGAACCGGGTGATGCTGGCAAAACAGCTGGTTTTAAAAGAATTGATGGAGCATATGATAGAGAAGGACATCATCACCATGGAGATGATGGAAGTGATACAGGTATGCAGGTTGTACTCGACTGCACTGTGAGCTTTATTTCTAGTTAAGCTCAGTGTCGTTCTTGGCAGTGCCCGCGTGGTAAAACTCATCTGTGTTACCCGCATATTTTAATGCGATTACGTTTGGAGCACATGCAAAGCAGTGTGGGGTTTGCTTACAACACGTAGGAGAACTGTAAGCTGCTTTTGGCAATATGGATTTTGTCTGAGATTTACTAAATCGTTGGCTTGCATGCTGGTATGTGGTTGCAGCAGGCTGTGCTTCATGAGTCAGGTGGTATCTTGCAGTCCTTTGTTGTCATTTTGTGCCCTTTTTTTTTTTCCTTCCCATTTGTAAAAGTAGGAACAATACCTATTTCGGAAAGAATACTGTGAAAGTAAGTAAATTGATATATTATAAACCAGTTTGTTGTTAGACTTGTACACCTTTCACTCAAAGAATTTGTATTTCATATGTGTTTTTGTAAATTGTGTGAAGAACCTTACATGATCCAAGACTCACTCTCAGGTGACAAATGCTGTTCATGGGCTTTTGTTACTTATCCTGAGCAGTGGGTACTATGAAGAGAAGTCATTGAAAATAGCTTGGGATTGCTCCCAGAGGTATGGTAATGCACTGAAGACTGTGAAGGATGGAGATACAGGTCTTCAAAGAGAAAGCAAGCTGGAAAGGAAATGACTGAAGATGCACGTCAAGTGCATCTCAAGACTCAAGTAAGCAATTGAGGGACTTTGTAGTCCCCTAGTAAGGTTGATGGTCCTGTCATAAGAACAGATGCTGAAAAACAAATTACGAGCTATTTGCTGGGCAGAAGTGCAGGAGGTGTAAACCTGAGACTGATAAGGTTTTTTGAAAGCAATGCGGAAATGACTTCCTGATTAATTTTGACTCATTGTGTGTCAAAGATAATGTGGAATTCCTCATGGGACCTGTCAAGGATACCTGTGCTATGTTGTGGGAGATGCAGGCAGTCTTACCTGGAACAGCTCTAATCCCTAGTGAAAGAGGACAAAGGTACAGGAAGAGAGTGAAAGTCAGAGAATGAATCAAGAACTGATTGTACTGGTTTTGGCTGGGGTAGAGTTAATTTCTTCATAGTAGCTTGTATGGGGCTATATTTTGGATTTGTCATGAAAACAGTGTTGATAACACAGGGATGTTTTTCATTACTGCTGA
Organism: Fulmarus glacialis; assembly: GCF_000690835.1. NCBI lineage: Eukaryota > Metazoa > Chordata > Aves > Procellariiformes > Procellariidae > Fulmarus > Fulmarus glacialis. The sequence goes on along the minus strand of NW_009233226.1, from coordinate 14,645 downwards.
GCAGTGCTTACACAGAGTCAAGGCCTTTTCTGCTTCTCACCCCACCCCACCAGCGAGCAGGCTGCGGGGGCACAAGGAGTTGGGAGGGGACACAGCTGGGACAGCTGACCCCAACTGACCAAAGGGATATTCCATACCATATGGCATCATGCTCAGTATATAAAGCTGGGGGAAGAAGGAAGGGGGAACCTTTGGAGTGATGGTGTTTGTCTTCCCAAGTAACAGTTACGCGTGTTGGAGCCCTGCTTTCCTCGAGATGGCTGGACACCTGCCTGCCGATGGGAAGTAGTGAATGAATTGCTTGTTTTGCCTTGCTTGTGTGTGCAGTTTTTGCTTTACCTATTAAACTGTCTTTATCTCAACCCACGAGTTTTCTCACTTTTACCCTTCCAATTCTCCCCGCCATCCTGCTGGGGCGGGAGTGACTGAGCGGCTGAGTGGGGCTTAGAAGCCCACTGGCGTTAAACAGTGACACTGCTGAAGTGTGGGTGGTTAGTAGGGATGTTCAGTTGCTGGCCTGTAGTTAGTCTGGGGTGGGGGAGGGGAAGAAAAGGAAGAAAAAAAAAAAGAAAGGGAAAAAAGCCCTGTCAAAGGTAGGACAATGCCAGAGAAAATAATCTTTTGGGGAAAATACCACTGTAGTTCAGAAGTTTTAAACTGAGACAGAAGGGAAGAAGACTAAGGAAATCTTCCCTTCCACATGTAATTAGGTAAAAGGAGATGTAATAATGCTTAGTAATGGATTATCAGTAAGGAGAAAGGTGTTATGATGGATAAGTCAGGTAAATAGTTACAGCTTAGTGGAAAAATTATGCCTAATACAACATACACGCATAACTAAGAGTTTAAATGTATATGAATAGCAATAGCAGCCTGAGCAAGAGAACAAAGTGTCTTGAACTACTGTTGCAGGGCATGAATCTGGAAATTGCAGCAAAAATGGAAATACGGCAGGGGTAGGAGGGAAGCATTCACAACTGGAACAGTAGTACTGCAAAATATGTATTGCACTAGAAGGATTAAAATGAAGGGAATGTTTGCAGGTTAGTACTAATCATAACACTGCTATAGATAAACAAAAAGTAGTGTGCATTAAAAAAAATCACTTGAGTCAAAACCACTTTGTCTTATCTTTCATTTTTCTATTGTAGGTCTGTGAATTTGTTATAGTCTTCCACTCTGTGGCTTAAATGTGAGCAAAGGTCTTAGGAGTGCTGTTAGGTAGCCTATTCTTGAAAATGTATTGTGACACCAATCATCAGGTACCTTAGTGGAAATAGGAGGAGACAAATGCCACTGTGTCTGATGATAGAGCGTCGATTTTCTTGGATATTGTAATTGACTCGTTCTGTATATCCCCTTGCTCCCCCAAAAAGTCATGAGATCAAGATCTGGATAAATAGTTATGTTTTAAATCATCTTGTCTTAGAAACACAACAATTATACTGATCCTGTCGGTTTGATTTAAACTAAACAGAAGAATAAACAAATTGATTCTGGAAATAGGGCACTTAACTTTTGTAATCTAAGGAAAGTGAAATAAACCGAGGAGCTCAGGGGGACAAAGGAAAGATGAAATTTCTTCACGTGTGAGGCACTAAACTAGTACTGAAACTTCACCACAAGGAAGAAAAAGGTGGGAGGGGAGGACGTTGCAGGAAGGGCCACTGAAGACAAAGGTGGTTGAGCTGGATGAAGAGCTCGCAAGGAATACGAAGAGTAAGTATAGAGTTTATAGGTGTTCACTGGAGAAGAATTAATAAATAGGAGCAGCTTCCTTTGACATCCAAAATGGGGAGAGAGAGTAGGAACTGACAGGAATGAGTTTAAATTGGATCATTCAGAAAAGTACTAAACAATTTGGGTTTTTTTCAATTATATACACTTCTAAGAAAGAATAAAGAAAAAAATTTGCATTTACTGTGTAGCAAAGGTGATGTGAACATAGTTGTCTAGACGAAGGCCCAGAACAGAGGGATTTCAAACACAGAGCAAAAATGGTAGTGGAAATAAAGTGGGACAGTGGAAACAGCTGTTTTTAAGATTAATATGAACATTATGGAAATTTCTTAACTTTTCAATAAAACTTAAGATCCAATTCTTGAGGGCAGCTTGTGTTCTTAATTATGATTTATGGCTTAGAGTCATAACTATGAAGACATATAAGGTGAAGAAGATTAATGATCCTAAGCTTGTCATAAACAGCTGCGGGTCTAGTAGAAAGGAAGAAACAATTAATAGGTACTTTAAAATATCAGCTGTCAATTTACTTTATTAGGTAAAACAAAATTCAGTGGGCTCACAGCAGCATACAAGTATATGGAGCTGGTAATCTTCTATGGACTAATGCAGAAGTGTTACCAGGAGAAAGGGGCAAGTATTTTCATGCTTTTGGAAAGGCACGCGTGAGATGACTGTATGAACTTCTAGTCAACAGTGCTCTGAAAGTTGAGGTTTCTGTGGGAATAGGAAGGGGTACTTGCATTGTCAAGCAGAAGAGGCCATTTATGAGGAGGCTGAAAAAAAGTGGCTTGTTTATTGTCGCAAATGGAGACCGATTTATAGAAGGAAGTTTGGTAAATAAGGGAAAGGATACTGAAGGAGAACACTGAAGTCAAGGGACATTGTTGTTATGAAAATAAATGCTATTAGGCAGTCATGAATGAACATAGTTCTGAAATTTCAGAATAGGTTCGTAAGCATTGGATCAACAAGATTTTGCAATATCCTTCCAAACAATGTGATGGGACAAAAGCCAAACTAAAGCTTGATAAATTTTATGAAAAAAACCTAGATGATGTAAGTCTTCTGTACCAGAGGATTTACATATGTGACTCGAGGCTTTTTTTTCTGATTTTCCTGTGATTGCAGAGTGCTAGGTCTTGATTCTGTATAACTCACCAACCATTTCTTATCATCTACCAAAAGAAGAGATCTTGGGTCTAAGGGGTGATTCAAAAAATATAGGATGAATTCCATGGAATTGATAAAATTTATTTTTGATACCCAATATTTTAGTGATGTTTTGGTGTGTTTTAGATTTCGCAGGGAAGGCTATTATTGTATAAATTATACAGTTTGTTGGCAAATGTTCTGCTAATATTCTAACAATAGGATTTCCTGGGACTGTTTTACAGATACACAAATTTAATTTTTGATTATTACTTTTTCTCATGTACTACTATATATTGCTTCATTGGTCTAAATGTTACAGTCTATATGTATGTAGTATCTTTTTGGAATTGACTGCGTAAAATAGGTATTTTACTTAACGCTTTCTGAGGGATTTGCGTTATTGGTGCATGAGACCATAAGCTATTGGGCAGTAGTGAAAACATGTTCTGGACTTCTTGTATTCAAAGAGGGGAAATAGATACTATTCCAACAGTAACTGGAAGTAAAAGTTTAGAGAGAAGAGGGTGTATTACTGTGTGTGGTAATGTATGAATTGTTGGCTTACTGTGTTGTCATATACTCTCCCCCTTGAGCTAATAGGAACAGAGGGGTGGGAGTGAAGTCAACTAGGAAAAGCTATAAAAATGGATCTAGCACAGCTAAGCATAGTGATGAAACATTTACATGAAGGAAAAAAGTTGAATTGTTCTGAAGCTCTATTCAAAATGAATTCTGTTGGGGTTTACTTTGAGTGTGGATTTTGTTTTTTCTCTGGATCTAGGCCAAGTCTGGGAGCTTCAGCCAAAATGTGGAATTCCTCAATTTGCTGCCCAAGAGAGGCCCTAATGCCTTCTCAGCCTTCTGTGAAGCTCTACGAGAAACCAAACAGCAGCATCTGGAGGCAATGATCTTGAACACAACATCCAACCTGAGCCATGGGATTGCAAGGGTACAACAGTTTTAAAAAAATAAAATGGATGGACTGCGTTTCAGATTGGGTTTGGGCACAAAGTGATCTTTTACAAATGTAAAAAAAAATAATTGTTTATAAAGGATAGGATGGATTTTTGTTGCAAATTGAAACTTGTAGTAGCCTTAGTAAAAGCAAAGGGGAGGAAACTTGGGAAGAAGGGAATTTTCACACAGAATCACAGGATGGTAGAGGTTGGAAGGAACGTCTGGAGGTCATCTGATCCAACTCCCCTGGTCAAGCAGGGCCTCCTAGAACCAGTTGCCTAACACCATGTCCAGATGGTTTTTGAGTATCTCCAAAAATGGAGACGTTGCAACCTCTCTGGGCAACCTCCTCCAGAGCTCACCCTCACAGTAAAAGTGTGTTTCCGGATGTTCGGAGGGAGCCTGCTCTGTTTCAGTTTGGGCCCATTGCCTCTTGTCTTGTCACTGGGCACCACTGAAAAGAGCCTGGCTCCATCCTCTTTGCACCCTCTCTTCAGGTGTTTATGTACACTGATAAGATCCCCCTGAGCCTTCTCTTCTTCCAGGCTGAACAGTCCCAGCTTGCTCAGCCTTTCCTCATATGTGAGGTGCTCCAGTCCCTTCATCATCTTTGTGGCCCGCTGTTGGACTCTCTCCAGTATGTCCATGCCTGCCTCGTACAGAGGAGCCCAGAACTGGACACAGGACTCCAAGTGCAGCCTTGCCAGAGCTGAGTAGAGGGGAAGGATCATCTCCCTTGATCTGATCTGCTGGCAACGTTCCTCCTAATGCAGCCCAGGATACCATTAGCCTCGTTTGTGGCAAGGGCAGATTGCTGGCTCATGGTCAACTTGGTGTCCACCAGAACCCACAAATCCTTTTCTGCCAAGCTGCTTCCCAGCTGGGTGGCCCTCAGCATATATTGGTGCAGGGGGTTGTTTCTCCCCAGGTGCAGGACTTTGCCCTTCTTTTTGTAGAACTGCACAAGGTTCCTGAATGTTCTTGCATCCAACATGTTCTTAATTGATGTGTCATCAAAACCTGCGAAGAAAATACTTTCTCTGAAATGTTTTAATTTAGCATTCAATGATTCTCTGAGTAGAAAGTTACTAAAAGCTAGTTTTGTCTGTTGAGGAGAGAGGGACTCTTCTTTCTTTATTTTGTTATTTTTATTTTCACCTTTTCACTATCTGCAGTTGTCAGCATTGGACTAAAGGAAGAATTTAATAAAGATTCAAAATTCTCAGTGCATTGACAAGCATGGAATCTTGCAGTAAACATATTTTATACAAAGGAAGGAAGATCAGATATTTTTGAGCAGACATGTTCCCTTATTAAAATGTAGGATTTATTAGACCACCCTTTCTATTTTTTTGTTTTCAATTGTGCTTTGCTATACAAACAGTGAAATCTTGAAAGCAAATAGAAAGATAGGAATCACTGGACAAGTCAAGTTTTGGCAAAAATGGGGAGGATATGACCTCAGTGTAAGGTTTCCAAACTGGGGATTTGGGTAGAAGTAGAGATGTGCAAAGAAGGGAAGGAATTTTGCATTGACAGAAAATGCTGCTGCTATCTTGTCATGGTGTTTCATTTGGATGTGACCCATAATATTATTTTTTAAGTCATATATATGTGTATGTAAATACATGTATCTTTGTTCCATGATGCCTACAGGCTTGTATCATAGAGAAAAAAATAGCTGTTTTATGCTATTCTTTTTCATGGATTTATTGGATGTCTTGTAGGTTGAAGACTGTTACGGGTCAAACCTTCCATTCCCTGCCAGTGAATCATGTAATTCAAAGAGACCGCGCTGGATTGGTGAGTTGCACATGACATCATGAATACTTGATTGGCTCTCTGGTTGGTTGTTTCTAATTTCTTAATACTCTCTTAATTCAGTTCTAGAAGTAAGCTAGCCATCACTTTGCTCATCTCAGGAATTCAAACTTGACAGTGAACTGACTACATTATAGTCAGATGCAGGAGGTAGAATTAGCCTAGAAAATGAAAGTGAAATAGCATATTGGAAGGGAGAACCCAATTAGTTTCTAGTCAGCTTCATTTATTCTTGCAGGAAATTTTGTTGCTTAAACAGTACATGTCAGTAAAATTTTAGATTTTTCAAAGATTTTCTTCTTTGTTTTAAGATTTGTAGTAGGGTTTAGTTGAACTAGAGCTGTGAAAAGCTACTGATTTTGGGCACTATTCCTTAACTTAGACTTCCTTCTTAGCAAATAAGTTTAAGTACAAGGCCTTATATAGGTTACATGGGCCCAACATAGATTTCTGTAGCTTCTGTCGAGTGCAGCAAACCAGCTTTTCTTTAGCAAGCATTTGTGACTTAGATGAGGGAACTAGTTGTTGGAATGAATCTCTTTGCTAGTTTTCCCATTGCCTCTGGTAATGCCTGGAGTACTCATGTTCCCTAGCCACAGCTTTAACTGTGTGCTGGTTACTAGGAGCGCTCTCTGGTGTTAAAGAACAAGTGTCTGGATTTTGAAAGCTTTTTTTTTTTGTAGGTGCAAAGGTTTTTAGGGTTGGGTTGTTGTGGTTTTTTAGAGCATGTGTTCCTCCAACCAGGAGAGCCATGTCTCAAAAGGCTGAAAAAGGATTTCAAAGGAGATCGTGAATGTCATTATCTCTGTTTCTTCAGGACAGGGGAGTGAGTGTTTGTCTGCAAATGGCAAATTGTTGATTATCATTCCTCTCATCTGCTGTTATCCAGAGGAAAGGGTTGTTCAGAGGCAGATAAACAAAAAAGGGCATTGCACTTTATGGAAGTTAGAAACATCTAGTTTGATCACTTACGCGTATGTTCGGCAAAAAATAAATAATTGTGTCCGGTGAGCATGGGAGGCCTTTTATGAAAGGAAAAGCACTATATGAATATTTCTAGCAATGGTTTGTCAGCCGGACTGTGAAAGGAATAACATACTGTACAAAATGACAGAAAGCACATGGCTCTAATTTAGATGAGAATCTGTTTTCATACTGTGCAGAACCAAATTTGCTAGGCCTTTGATAAGGCTAATCCACATACAAGACAAAAAAAAAAAGTTGCCACTTAAAATTATGAAAAAATAAGTATACCATTTCAGTACTTCTGTTTTTTCTGTTATGTTTCGTTGTGTGTCTGTAGTCCTTGATCAAGCAAAATTTTTAGAGGTATGAATAGTATAATACAGGAATACACCTAATACCACATACTTCAGAATTTGCAAGTTACTGCCTTAATGAAGAGGCTTTGTATTTGGAATTTGTTATTATTATTGATATGTTTGTTTTGCACAGAACCAATGGAACATTCGTTGGATAATGGAGATGGTCCCTCGATTCCTCCGGTGAAGTACTGCACTCCTGAATTTTATCATGATCATCGGCACTTGGTAAGTAGTTGACAGAAAATCTCCTTAAGATGTGAAAGATGTGAGGTGTTTGGATATATCCAAATATATCCAATTAGCACTGAACACGTGCTAATTAAAACTGAGTCGAAATGCATGCTTCATTGGGATGCAGATCAGTGTTGTGCTATTTGTGTAACTGAAAGATGTTACCGGTCATGTTTGATTTGATGTAGTTCTCATTTACAAGTGTCAAGAAATTCTGAGGAGTTCTGTAACTCTATACAAATCTCTGCCTCTGGTTTTTGTTCATGAAGAGCTTTGTGAAATGCCTTCTGTTCTGTTGCTCCGTGTAAACTGTCAGTATTATTACCTCATATTTATTTGTCTGCATCCTCATCTTCTTCTGTGTGATGACACACTCTGCAAATGACTGTAAGATACTAGAACTGTGTTTCAACTAGTAGTCACAGTCTTGGCTGTGTTAATTGCCAACTTGTACCCAGAAGGGTCTCTCCTTAGGCTCAAGAACCAGATCAGGATTCTGTGCTGGGTAGTACTGGGTAGAACAACCTGAATTTCTATTCTTCTGCAGTGTTAGAAGTTACGTAGGTAGTCTAATTACTTTTTGTTCATTCTGCTTTTAAAGCATAGGTTGTGGTGGGATGGGCTTAGGGAAAAAAAAATCATTTCGTCTAATGGGACAGACACTTTACTAGAGTTACACAATGTGCTAACACTTAACACTTCTGTCACAGGCTCTGTGTACAGCAAAACAGGCTTGGTTTTTGTTGGTTTTGTTTTTTTTTTTTAAACTATTGGGGAGACCTCATTAGGCAGCGTCAGTGTGAGCTTGACTTGCTTCCTTTTACATCTGCTCCTGGATACACCCTTTCTGATATGCTCCTTTGGTATTAAATTTCACTTTCAACTTACAGCAGTGTTAGTAACTGATATACTATTGATTTGTTGTTGTTAGAGTGGGAGGGGCAGAGAGGGAACTTATTCTGAAGACACCCCTCTTAATTTAGTTCTTTCCCTGTTAATCTTTTTTGCCAGCCACATAATTTTCAGGATCGGTGACTTACAATCCCTTGCTATTAAAATTGCAGTCACGTGCTATTTTACATCTCTGTCTGCTCCCAACAGCAATTAAGAAATGTTAGCTAAATTTTACAAAGGCCTAAAGCCTTTGATGGGGATGATGGAAATATGTGGGTGCTGGGTTGAGGGTGGGAAAAGGGGAAAAAAGTTAGCAAGACCTAATTCACAGTTTGAAATGTATAAGCTGTGTTTCTTTTAAAACGAAAAATAAGGCAAGCTAGTATAACATCTTAATAATAGTGTTGTAGGATCATTAGTTGTGGAGACTTGCAAATACAGTTGTCTTTGGGACCCTTTACAATACAAACATTTGTTTTATTTGTTAAAAAAAAATCCTTCAAAAATTTGCCCTCTACTGTTTTTTGTGCCTTCACAATCGAGAAATCCTGCATATATCATATCAAGCTGGTATGTAGGGATTGCTGTTCTACTCTAATTATTTCCTTGTGTAGTCTAAATTTACCAATTTTAAATTTTCTTCTCAGGCATATAAACTGATATCAGAACCCCGAGGCTTAGCACTTATTCTCAGCAATGTCCATTTCAGCAGTGAGAGGGACTTGGAGTATCGTGCAGGGGGAGATGTGGACTGTACTACCCTGGAGATGCTTTTCAAGCATCTTGGGTATCAAGTGACTGTCTTTCATGATCAAACTGCACAGGTAAGGGGGATGGATCCCAGTACTTCACAACCAGTATGGATGAGAGTTTGTAACTGTTACATAAACATCTTAAGAGGTTCCCTTTGGTATAAACTAAGCTTGAACAGGAAGATGTGAATGGTCATTTAGGATTAGAAAATAAGGATAAATTGGATGATGTCTGCTAGCATGCTGACAAACATGAAGAAGCTTGGAAGGCAGAGGACTTTATGATGGAAAGTAGGATCACAAAGGACCACAAGAGGTACTATTCTAGTCTGAATTTCTAGATCACACCTGGCACATGTGTTAAAACCACAAATGAGTAAAGACTCCAGTTTAATCTAGATAGACTTTTCCAGTGATCTGCTATCCTAAAAGTTAAACTTTGCAAATATTTGACCTAGTCTTTGCAAGTGTAAGTGATGTTTTCATGTCCTTTCACTGATGGAGTCAATTGCCATCCTATTTATCGGTCTTCCAGTATCCATGCAGTTAAGTTCTGCTTATCAGTTGATTTCTTCTATGTTAAATCCATATGTACCACCTCGGATACTTGCTGCATCCCCCTGTTGGCCATATAGAAATGTAGATGTCCCAAGTGATTCCTACTTCACAATGTTATGCTTAGGACTGAATATTACATAAAACAACAAGAACATTTTGCTGTTTTTTTTATGAAACACATCTTTTGTCCTGTAAATTTGATATACATAGGGTTTATTTCGTAACAGGAGGACCATTTGTGTTTTTTCTGTACATTTGTGTTTTTCCCTGTACATTGACCCACTTGCCCTGTGCAAGTCTGGAAAGCATTTTTTTTTTTCCTCTCCTCCAGGAGATGCAGAAGGCATTGGAGAGATTCTCTAAGCTGCCAGATCATCGGGATGTGGATTCCTGTATTGTAGCTTTACTTTCCCACGGTGTGGAGGGTGGGGTTTATGGCAGTGATGGCAAACTACTACAGGTATATTCCTGTGACCTTGTGATGTGGTGGTGTAGGTTATATTTTGGAAAGTAACAATGGAAAGAGGAGAAAAAAAAAAAAAAAAAAAAGAGAGAGAGAAGGTGAAGAGATTGGACACTGAGGATTTACATTTTTTTAAAAAGGAAAAAATAAGGGTTTGTGGGAAGGAAAGGGCAGGGGTCTGTTTATGAGAGGTCTATAAGATAAGTGTCATAGAAATAGGGCAGGTAGGAGGAGTTATTTCATTCTCTCTTTATGTACAAGTATTAGGTAGAGTGCATGAACTCAAACTGGGAGTTTGAGGGGAATGTTTGAGGAGCTGGGGGGGAAGGGATATATTTGTCACATGATGAGTTTGGTGATAAAGGAGAAAATATCAAGACTGGTGAGGTAATAATCAAAACACAGGGAAGCAAGATGAGACTGGGTTTGGCTCACAGAAGGCTACAGTGAAGAATATTTATCTTCTTTCTTCTCTCAGTTGCAGGAGGCTTTCCGGCTCTTTGATAACGCAAACTGTCCAAATCTCCAGAATAAGCCCAAAATGTTCTTTATTCAGGCCTGCCGGGGAGGTGAGTGCCCAAATACTAAAAGCCATGTATTTGGCATGCCATTAAGGCTCATTTTACACACATGCACGCCCTCACATTCAATTTGCTGTCAACTCTCCTCTTTGCTTCTCTCAGGTGTAAGTGGGACCCATATTCACCTCCCTCTGCCCTGCTGCTGCCACTGCATCTGTTGCTCTGTAAGTGTCTTTTGCTCTGCATGAGGTGTGTGCATTGACTTGCAGACCCCAGAGCACCTTAGTGATAAAAACCCTCTATCATATCCCACTCATATATTGAGGCTTTCTCTTGCTGTGCCTGCAGTAGGGGGAGTGGGGCATATGGTGCATCAAATTGCAGCACAGCATGGAGTGGTACACTAGCACTGGAGTCTTGTCTGAGGTCCTGTCTTTCTCTTGATCCAGGATGTGTTGTATCTCTGGTGGTGGTGTCTCTCAAGCTATCAGGCTTCAAGTTGTCTTTTTTTTTTTTTTTCCCCTTTACCCTATCCTGCTTTCAACCTCCGAATGACCTTTCCTTACACCCTTTTCCACATACTATTGTAGTTACAGAATTCCTTTCTTGTTTCTCATAGACTTGTTCTTTTTCCACTCTTTCTGTTCCTATTTTTTTTTTTTAATTCTGCTATTCATTTTCCCTCCTTTTGTAACTAAACACATGTCTGTAACTAACTATCTTTCAGATCTGCTAATGACCAAATTTTTCTCTAAAGTGTTTGGACTTTTTGAGATTGCTGTGAAACTGCAGATACTCCAAAGAGAAGTTCTGTCTTAAGAGAGCTTTGTTTTTTCCCTTGTGATAGAGAAGCTTTTCTAGCGTGTATGCTTTTTCCCCTTCTTTTCCCTTGTTCCTTGCAATTGTCTCCCTTCTTTTTCATTTTTAGCTGAACTTTATAGTTTGTCCTCTAGCCAAGAGAATGTTTACCTCACCTGTTACCTACTCGTGTTTAATCCCAATGCAGAGAAAAACCTAAAGTCTACATGCAGTATTTTGGGTATCAAAAATATTTGATCCTTTAAGCATTTGGAAATATTGTAATGTGCATGTTTACAATATGAATTGAATGTGATTGTTTTCCTTATGTTATTGAACCTTTAGATACTCTTGAACAAATGTGAATGTGCAGACTCATAACAGTGTGGAAATAAGTGTAATAAGCCAGAAGTGGCAGCTGACCTAATTAGGTAATTAGGTTTATTTGACTGTAATGTTACCATAATGGGTCTGTTCACATCAACAAATCGGGCTTGGCCTTCCTATTCCCAAAAAGGTTTCAGTTAAGAAAGCTATGCAAAATGCTGCAGAACTGGGATACTGTCATAGGCGAAGGATTGAGACTGAAGCAACTGAAAGGGAAAAATCTTTCTTTAATTTAAAAAAAAAAAAAAAAGAACAAAACTGCCTTTTTTAACCTCTCTTAAACCTTGATTAATAGTTGGAGGAGAAAGCCAGTTACAAAGTAATTGAGCTGTCAACAAAAATGTGTGCCTTTTCATGTTAGCATTCAAAGGTTAGACTAGCCAATACTTTTTTTTTTTTTTTTAAAAGGCAGCATTTAAGACTGTATAAATAGAGTGGACAACTTTAGATTAATAGTCAGTCTCTCTATGCCATGCAAGTTAGCTGGAACCATTTGAAACAAAATGAGAAATACATAGGTTATTCTTTTTTCCTAAGTTTGTGTAATAGCCCTTATCTATCTTCTATTAATGACACATTTAAAAATGTAGATAAAGAAGAGTTGGCACAGTCTACTTAGCTTCCAAAGGGCCTTTGGCAGGAGTCTACTAAAGACTTGAAGTATCCACCTACAGTCATGGATCAAAAAACGGTGGCAACAGAAAGCAATGGGAAAAGACAAATAGTCAGATTTCACTATGACATAAAATGAGACTTTGAAGCTGCTCTAACATTTGTGTTTAATATAGTAGTTGATCCAGAAAAGTGAAGAACTGTGGTAAATAATGACAAATAGGTAGTTAGCAGTTATTTAAATCAATCGGGAAAACAGCGATCTGGGACCTTCAGTGAAATTTAAACAGACTGGAATCAATCTGGGTGGCGGTTTTTGGTGATATAAATTAGAGGTTAAGTATGCAGAGGAATATCCTGATAGGGTTAGTGCATTACAGTTTTTAGTTACATTGGTAAGTTGACTGGAATGGTGTTTGAAGACAAATGCATGAGGAAGACATCTAATTCTGAAGCTTTAATCAAAAAGGTTTTGATTTTATACATTATGGGATGATGACAGTGAATAATATAGCTTGACTGTAAAATTACCTGAGTCGTATCTGAAATAACATACACTGTGAACAGTACACTTAATTTTTAAGAAGATACAGAACTAAAAGGATTTGGAGAAGTGTGATAAAAGACATGAAAAAAGTGTGGTTAAAAATGGAAAATTTGCATTCCTACCTTAAAGAGATGATGGAGTTTGATGGAAGTAATCATGAAATTTTGAGCTATGGAGGTTTAATTATAGGCTATATCTAACCTGTCAGACAATCACACCCCTCACACTGCTGCTTTCATTTTTGAGGAAAAGAACAAAGTTGCTGACTTATGAACTGGCCATTTCCTGTGCATAATTATGAGATGCCACCAGTGTCACTGTCTGTAAAAGGGTTAGAAATCCAAATGCATTTCTTAGGCACAACCTGGCAACAAAAACCTAGAGCCATCATAACAGGAAGGCCTCTGAAATGGACGCTTATGCCTCCTAAGACTAGAATCTGTCCCATGCTGTTATGAAGTAAGTAGAATAGTAGATTCTCCTCTTACAACAAAAGAACAAAAGAGCAAAATTACATAGAAAACCTGTAAAATGTAGCTTTATTTTTCTTACAACATAGCTGGACTATTAAAGTTATTGCTACTAAGCAGTTAGTCTAGATTACAACAGAAACTCTGCATCATGTAAACAACCAATTGAGAATATCTGCATTTGTCATAATACAAACTAATGAATCCTGAAAAGGACATGAAGTGTTCTCCAGGTTTTAAACTAATCTCCATGTACTGGAGTTCTCTCTCTCATGTTTGGGGTCAAATTATTTTGCATTTTACTATTGCACAATTTATGCTTTTGATTGAAACAAGTGATATTATAGTCAGGATTTAGAAGTAGGTGAGATATTTGGTCCATGTTTTCTTGATGTCTTGGAGGGAGACCTTAGCAACTAAAATTATAGCTGTCATTTGAGTTCTGCAATAAGTAGATAGTTAGCATTGCAAATTAGACTAGACATTTTTGGACATGTCTAAGATAGGTAAAAGTGGAAAATAGAAACTTTTAGAGCTAGGCATCAAATCCTTCCATGCATGGTGAGGAACTATCAGAAACTTCTTTGCTTTCCAGTTATCCCATGATCTGCATAGGAAAAGAGAGGGGAAAAAAAATCAGTTGGCGTGTGGACTAACAGTCACGTTAGGTTGACAGGTTCAGCACTTGTTGATGTCTGCATTAGTTTGTGCAGAAGAACTTTCAGATGAGTTTTAAAAACAGCTGAAAAAGCTTAAAGTTCATGCAAAAGCTTTCTGCTTGACAGCAGTTGTGACATTGCTGATCAGAGCCCAAAACTAAGAAAGTACAGGAAAACTACATCCAGTAATTCAGGATAATTTCTTTTTTTTTTTTTTCTCCCCCCCGCCCCCTTGTTTATTGTACCCCCCCAGATGAGACAGACCGGGGAGTGGATCAAAGAGATGGGAAAGAATGGTCAGATTCCCCAGGCTGTGAGGAAAGTGATGCAAACAAGGAAGAAAATCTCAAGCTGCGTCTGCCTACATGCTCTGACATGATCTGTGGATATGCTTGTCTGAAAGGTACTGTGGAGAGGCCCTAACTGTTAGGGCATAAGAAGGTTTTATGTGTCTCTGTTCCCCAGAAACTACATCATACACACTTTCTTCTCAGGCACTGCGGCCATGCGAAACACCAAGCGTGGATCCTGGTATATCGAGGCTCTGACATCTGTGTTTGCAGAGGATTCCCGAGACACTCATGTGGCTGACATGTTGGTGAAGGTGAGCTGGAGTGTCTTTCCTCTCCCACACTTACCTGGTTTCTGAAGAGCCTTCCGGTGCTTCAGATTGCTAGGATTAATCTACTATTAAAGCAATTTTTCGTGCCTTGTTTGTAGCAAAGTTATTACTTCTTTCCCACTTTTTTATATGT
>NW_009233225.1:23882-25429 GCF_000690835.1 Fulmarus glacialis | reverse complement strand
GTTCTTTCTTCAGACCTGCGGCAGGGACGGCATGGGTGTGAGGAGCCACCGGGCCTGGTACCGGGGCGGCAGCAGCTCCCCTTACCCTCTTGGGACTGAGCAAACCCGCTTCTTCCGATTTCTTGCACATCCTGGCCCTGACAATCTTTGCGGTCCCGCACTGGCAGCGTTGGGAAACCGGAACAGCCTTTTTTTTGTGTTTTGTTTTGTTAAGGCTCTAGTGGTCCTAGCATTGCTTGCAGAAGTTTTATATAGGCGGTTTTGAGATGTAAGGCATCTAAATTGCTTGTCTTGGAAATCTTCATCAATAAAATCTTCATCCTTACCCAACTTTGTAGCTAGGCCTGCGAAGTCTGTGGGCGTCGCACCACGACTGGCCTTTCCAAAATTCATTTTTTCACCTATGGAAGCTAACTGAGGAGCAGTAAATGTATCAAAAATCTGCTAAAAGAGTGTAGGCGCTCACCATTTGCCTCTTTGTAGTGTCAAGGACAATGGAGAACTTAAGCTAAAACTGTGTCAGTGTATGCCACAACGTGTCTTATTACATAACCCAATGGTTACTTAAAACCTTAGAGATTGGTAATTTAGCAAATACTCATACTAAGCAATAGAGAATCTAAAAACTTCGTGGAAGGGCTTACGTTAAAAGTATAACTCTAAGTTATGAAGACCTGCTTGGTTGTAACTCCTGTTTATTTCCATTCTAGATAAACATCTGATAAAAGAAGATGATAGAAAGACAGTTGTAAGTATTTGCATTTTGTTCAGAAAACTATGTAAAACGTGCAACTTCTTATTTTATTATAATCTGACCATATGTATATTGGCAACCATTGGACGTGGCTGATTTACTGAGTGGTGTCCAGGTGGTGGGTCCATTACTGGGTCTTACATGGTGCAAACCTACGCTTGTCTAGTTCTGTAAACTGCAATAAAGTCGTTGAGGGATTTGTGCAAACGCATGGTATTGTGTAGGGACAGGTGTCAGTTTGGGGTCTGTATTGCATGTGTTGCAGTTGCCCTATACAACCCTGCCTGTGAGGGTTTTTTTTTTTCTTATTCGGAATCTAATTACTTTAAACTATAAATTATTTTAAGACAGCTGAAACAAAATTCTCTTAGTTTTTTGTGCAGGTTTCTGAAAATAAAAATTGAATGCATCTTAAGGTTTAAGCTATCTATTTAATGGATACTGAAATTATTACTTCAGTTGGCCTTTATTTTAAGTTGAAAGTTAAGTTGAAGTCTCTGAGGTGAGTGTGGCAGACGGTGTGGGGGAGCAGCGGCCCAGCAGGGACCCTCTGAAACTCTTGGGGGCCATGGGAAGGGGGTGGGATATGGAAGCACGGACAGGCAGCTGGCTGCAGGGGTACCAAAAGTAAGGCTTCCCCTTGCCCGGTGAAGAGACAGTTGGTACATGTATGTCAGGGAGAGAAAAAGTGGTGGTCTGCGGGGAGTCACAAAATCCAAACTGATCCCCAATGGCTTCCTATAAAATAATTTACTTACATTATAAGGAAATAGTACGCTTGATACGGAAAGAG
>NW_009233225.1:17726-23871 GCF_000690835.1 Fulmarus glacialis | reverse complement strand
GTTTACTATTATGCGGTAGCACGGCTTTTAAAGATGAAACTGTTTTTCGTCAGATATGTATCGAGGGGAACATTGCAAGCGGAAAAACAACATGCCTGGATTATTTTGCACAAACTACCAGCATTGAGGTACTGGATGTACATTTCTTTGTCTTTATTTACATCATTAAGCAGTCGCTTGTCTTGACAAAATTGACAGTTAACTTAGAAGTGTTGTCCTTTCTTAGGCTAATGAGAAAGGAGCAGCAGGTTGTGAGCCAGTGCACTTGCTGATGCATGTCCCCCTCCCCCAACTATTTATGGTCAAATTGTAGAAGAGAAATTTAGATCATATGTAATATAGTACTGGATGCCAAAATATCAGTAAAACCTGTGGATTAGAGTTTGCACCTCTGTAAAGTAACAGCAACCCACATGGGTTGCGCATGTTTGGGCATGCTTGTTTGCTATTTCATTTCACTTAAATCTTAGATGTATCTTGTAATAAGCAAAGTAAAGACAAAGAAGTAATGATGTGAAAATACTGATGTCATGTGACTGAGATCCCAGTAAGTGGATGGCTTTCTTAAAAAATGAAAAATCCAGAATTGCTTCTGGAGATTTCTTAGGCTGGTACGGTATTTGATTTCATATTGCTTAGAACAAGATCAGGGGAAGGGCAGGCTTACAGTATTTTAAACAAAATTTAGTTCAAACCTCAGCGAGCAATTGCTTTTGAGTGCATCAGGTATTAGTACTTTTCCTGGCAGACCTGGGAACATATTTGATAGTACGTCTTAGGATTCCTCACAGAAATGCCAGGTTGCCAGATGTTACTTGGTAATTTAACAGGAATGATTCTTATGGAGTAAATAACTATTAACTCAAAGGATAGAAAATTTTACTTTGCACATAGTGCAATATTTTTTAAAAAGGTAGTTAACTTCCCAGGCTTATCAGATTCTCTTGGGCCTGGCTCTACAGTATCGTTGGAGTTTTAGACCCTGCTTGAACCAGGTAAGTCTCTTGTGATTTTACCTATTCAGGGCAGAAGATTTTCTGATTAATTTAATTAAGAGTTTTGAACACGTTTTGTTTGTTAAAAAGGTAGTTAACTTCCCAGGCTTATCAGATTCTCTTGGGCCTGGCTCTACAGTATCGTTGGAGTTTTAGACCCTGCTTGAACCAGGTAAGTCTCTTGTGATTTTACCTATTCAGGGCAGAAGATTTTCTGATTAATTTCGTAAGAGTTTTGAACGCTTTTTGTTTGTTAGATCGTAAAAATAAAATGAAAAGTAATATGGTCTGATCCTCTTTTCCTTTGCTGACAAGTGCTACTCTCTGCGAAATTAATTTGTGAGGGAATGAACAGGTCATTGAAATGCTGTCAGTACTCAGCTAAGCTATTCTTTCCCTTATGCGGTACTGATCTTGACTCGAAAAAAATGAAATTATATCCAGGCTCAATCCAGTGTTTTATTTTGGCGGTTTAAAATGCTAAAAAGATGTTGTATAATAATATTTCTCTAGTTTTAACAGTGTTCATTATTACCTTTTGTATTAGAGGATTCAGTGCTGTTTTTGAAGAGGGATAAGCTTTGCAAAACAAGTCCTGACTTACTGAATGAGTATTCCTTAAAAATAGTTGTAGACTTGTAGGGTCAAATTAAGTATTTTGAATCTAAAACATGTTTAACATGGAGTAATTCTTTTTAACAAGGTTTTGACAGAACCAGTGACTAAGTGGAGGAATGTTCGTGGTCATAATATCCTGGTAAGTAGCAGAAATTACTCCTACAATTACAGTTACTATTCTTTTAGAAAGACATGCATGAGGACTTCTTACCAATCAGCTGTTACGGAAGGTGTGGTCATAATCTCATACAACAAAAAAATAAAGCTCCATGGTGCAGAAGATCTTTTACTGTGATTAAGACATGCATGTAACAAACATTGCATATAAAATGTGGTTTCAGCAAGGACTGGGTTTTTTATTGGGTATGAGCTAAAGAAATTCACATAAAGGTAAGCCCTGAGTGTGACAGTTGTTTCTAAATCTACTTATGCCTATTTCGAAGAAGGGAAGAACATCACTCATAAAGTGAGGGGTGGATCTGCTCGGTTAATATTGTTTGGCTGCTGAAGATAAGGAAAATTCAGTCCTGTGAGGTTGAGAGCTTCTGTTGGCTTTTGGGTAGTCATTGTTTCTTGGAACCGTTCCCCACAAGTATGTCCCTTTGTCGCAGCTGTGCTTGGAGACAGCAGTCGGGGCTCTGATACATCTGCAGACACACCTTTGCTGGGGTGGTTGAAGTGGTTTCTGATGTCAGTCTTCCCTGCTTGTGTGATCACCTCCATTGCAAAAATCTCATGGCTGGCTGAGATGGGTATCTATGCTCAAGCTCATGTGGAATTTGCTGTCAACACAGCAGTGTGGATACACCCCAAGCCACACGTGCCCAAACATGTATTTGATGCAATTACTGCTAGCATAGGTCCTCTGGAAAAGTAAATTCTCCCTACTAGGAGTTGCTGATGCTTTACTTTTGTATTATTACTAAAGGGATGGGGCATGCTTGGCTGTGTCGCACATCATCACAGCTATCTGTGCACTTCAGAATACTTTCTCATTCTGATCTCGGACAAAGAAAAGAAAGAGGTCCGATCTGTGGACTGAAGCCATGCTGCTGACTTAAAACTTGTCACCTCAGCAAATTGACACTGAATGAGGTCTTATTTTCTCTGCTTTGCAGGATAGACTGTTGCTTGTAAGTGTATGTGTGTGTGGAATGGCAGCAATCAGAAAGAGTGGAAGATCTGAGAACTGCTTTGAGGCTCCTTTGGGAAGAACAGTTGTCTGTGTTAAAATACACTTCTTCTGAGGCCCAGAACGTACTGAGGAACCATATTTGCATTTCTGGATGGACTGGGTATACTGAGAGTCTATCAGTGCACAAAAATAGAGTGGCAGATAGGTTTTTTTAATTACTAAACGTACTTGAACTGTCTCATGTGAGCTATGCCTTGTTCCTGACTGTTCCAGGTGCAGGGTAACTAATTCCTGTTGATTTCAGCGAGCATTCCAAGTGCCCCACTTAGTGTCTTTAAGGACTAGGACTGTAATTCTTACGTCTGCATTGCGGATAGCAAATGATCACTTAATTCTTGTCAAACCTGGAGCCAGCTGTTTTAGTGCACTTCTTTTAGCAATTCTGTTGTGGTACAAAAGCTTATGAAATACCCAACTTCCCTTTTTTTGCTGATTGACCTAACCAAAATGTCTGTCTGTCTCGCTTCCATCTCTAACCCCAGGGCTTAATGTACCAAGATGCATCAAGATGGGGGATAACATTACAGACTTACATACAGCTTACAATGTTGGAGCAGCATACCAGACCAATGGTAAACAAACATATTTCTCTTTTAATTTAAAAAAGAGTTAGATGCGGTTATGAGTAATAAACATTTTTAACCTTGTATCCAAAAGGTAAGATGCTGTTTGCTTACTTTCTTCATTCCTGCAGTGAGTATGACTTTTTGTGG
This sequence comes from Fulmarus glacialis, assembly GCF_000690835.1. Taxonomy (NCBI): domain Eukaryota; kingdom Metazoa; phylum Chordata; class Aves; order Procellariiformes; family Procellariidae; genus Fulmarus; species Fulmarus glacialis. The sequence goes on along the minus strand of NW_009233225.1, from coordinate 20,350 downwards.
TGCAAAGACATTGTTGATACGCTCAACACGTGCTCCAGGGGCGAAACATCTGCCTCCTAGTTAGGCTTGCACAAATCTCTTCATCGTGACACGTCAGTGACTTGTCTGTAATTGTTCTCTATATAAATTTAGCTATTTCAAATCTTTGGCAAACATTAGGTAATCTTAAATATAGTGTTAGTATTCATTCTACTGCTCCTAGCACAAATTTAGCCATTGCTTCTTGTGTTTATCCAAAATACTTCCACTAAAATTTTCTGTTGCTTTTTTCCGGATGGTTTGCATCCCTCTTGTTGTTTTTTCTTTTTCTGTACCGATTCCCACACACTACCCTTTTATCAATATCTATTCATTTCTCTTTCCTTCAAACACCTTTTGTTACACTCTGTGCTAAATCTTCCATTCCCTGATTACAAGATGTGATCTTAGGTGGCACGCTTATATCTTAATGATTGCTCTTGCAGTATATTTTCTGAGTTTGTGTCAGGGCAAACTTTCAGAAGTACCACATATGAGAGTGATACCGCACAATATAATCGTTAGCTTTTTGGAAGAGGTGTTTTTTCAAGATAATAGAAAACTCATTCTGTTGCAGAAAACGTTCATTCGAAAATTCCTGAGGATCGCCCTGCATTTTAATCTGTGCTTTGCTGTCATTTGCCATTTGAGCCTTGCTGGAGCACTTGTTGCTTCTGTGGTCATTAACGTGCAGAACACCTGGTTGGAAAGAGCTCTGCCAGCGTTACCTTGCTCTGCAGGGGCCAGAGAGTGTCAGAGAATCTCTCTTCTCCAAAGTAAAGCGCCGTTTGAACACGTGCAAGACTGGCTAAGGCAGCAGTACTTTGTCAGTTGTAGTTATTTCTTTAAAAAGTTCTGTTTTCTTGTTACAGTTTTTCTGACGTTAGGCCTGTGCTGTTGACACAGTAACACACCTGAAGGTGGCAGCAATTCAGGTAGCAGTAGTTCCTGTTGCTCTGCACATCCTAAGTGGATTGCTGCTTTTTTGTCCCCCTAGTTAACTCGAGCTGCTCTGTTGAGTGCTTCTGCAGTTACCTTTGAAACTTGCATATGAATAACAGATTAGTTATGTAGGTGTTTAATAATACAGTGACCACAAGTAAGATTAAGAATACTTGTTTTTTGTGGTTCCCACCCTCCCAGTAAATTTTTTTATCACAAGATCTGGAAGAACTGAAAATGTTATGTATTTCATAATGTAAAGGACACGATGTGCAATATAAGCTTGAAAAGAAACCAACGTGCTGAAAAATGTAAACTAGTCAGTGACTGTCAAGTTTTATTTTGTAGATTTCCCCCATAAGAATGATGGAGCGATCAATTCACAGTGCAAAATACATTTTTGTAGAAAATTTGTATCGAAGGTATGGTATATGGTTTTCTACTTTACTTTCTTGGCTTAATTAGATTAAAAAGAATATAATCGATTAATGATTTCTTTGGTAATTTGCATCTAAGTGGTCTGTGAAATCTGTCAGTTCTTTGTTGGAGTGGCAGTGTGTTTTGTATGGGACGTGGTGCCCACTGGTAGAATAAAACTTGTAGGACATGGGCCAGACGAGAGCTGCTGTTGGAAGTGCTCTTGTGTATTTAGAACATCTTATTTAGAACACCATTTATTGAAGTTATCTGCTCTCCAGCTGAATACGAAAGTCTTGCTTAAATCAAAGCAAACGCATACTGAACAGGTCAAAACCCATGAGGATATAAAGAATAACACTGTAGGAGGGAGAGAATTAGATAGCGTTACCCAACCTAGCACATCCAGGATTGGCATTTCTTGCAAGCAGGAACTCGAGCGACAAGCGTTCCAGCCCTCACATGCTATTGCTCAGAATCAGGATTCATAGGGTGAAAATAGCCTGAAAACCTTGGTAGGCTAGTGAGTAAAGAAAGAGCAAGAGCTGTTTGTCTCTAAATGTCACTTTATGAATCAGGTCCCCACCCCAGGTGTGCTTGGGGCAGAGGTAGAGCAATTGGGCCTAACCCAGGTCATTTTGTTCTGGGAGATAAGATTGTGGCCTGAGACAGAAAAAGCATTACCTGACCGATGTGTAACTCCTCCATCCCATACTAACTAAAGCAGTGCAGTAATCAGCACTGATTTTTTTTTTTTTTTTTTTTTTTTTGTTTAGAATGCTGACCTTATATTGAGAAATGTATTTAACGTTGTTTTAATGGATTTTTCAGTGGTCTTAAGGGACAAAACCAGTTTCTTGCCCCTGTCTGCAAGGGAGAATGGCTGCATGCCACAAGATGGCATCCATGCTACATAAGCGCCTAGTCTATTACTAAAACTGCTTTGAAAGTTGGGAGACACACAGTAAGATGTGAGGCAAACAGAAAGAGACATTATCTATCCCAGTCTGTATGCAGTGGAAATGTACTGGAGTGTCTTTCTCGTTTTTAATTACTGACTTTTTTTTTCGTTGTCGACAAAGTGCATATGAGAAAAGGCAGGATGATAATGGGAGTATGGAAATAGTAGTAAAACCACAACTACAGTAGAAACGAAGTCCATTTCAGAGTTCTGAAAGCATGTGAAATCTCACACTAGAGGCAGTACCCCTGTGACTTAGAACAACTACTGTAGAGCCCATGTTAGG
>NW_009233225.1:0-17694 GCF_000690835.1 Fulmarus glacialis | reverse complement strand
GGAAAGTCATCTTAGTAACTGCAGGTTTGTTCATCTGCCTCAGTTTAGCACAATTTCAGAGCAAATTATGAAGGAAAGAATAGTTAAATAGTTAGGAAAGAATAATTAAAGCTTTGAACAAAAATGTAAAGTCAATGATCAACAGCACATCCTGTTAGACTAATCTAGTAACTGTGTTTTGTAACGTTCCACCCCCCCGCCAAAGGCATTCTCGTCAATCTGAACTGAAGTCAGGTGTTTATCAAGGAGTTTTTGGGAGACTTTCATGAATGATTATTCATAAGTGCAGAAGATAGCATTGTAATGTGATAGGAAATCCCATTGAAAGGGGACGTATCGGGCTGGAAGGAGGTTACTCGTGTTAGATCAGCCTTTGGATTGATGCTTTGGTACAAAGGATGAGAGTATGCGAATAAATTCTGTCATTCAATTGAACTGACAACAGAAATTTCAACTATAAGATGAAAGATTGTAAGTTGAAAAGCAGAAATATATATATCTTTTTATATATTTATAGAGAAATAAAAATTGATCAAAAAATAATGCTAGTATTGTGTAGCTCAGAGAAGAGTAAATGTGACTCTTGGAAGTATCTGGCAAAGGGCTTCCAGGAGGGAGATGGAAATATTGGTGCTTTTGTATGCAGCTTTTATGAGAGCTTTTTAACATTACTTTTTACACTTCTAACTGCTTGTTCATGATCTATGAACTGAAACTGAAACAGGTGTGAAGCTGAGATACTGGCATGATCAACAGAAAGGAAAGCCTGTTTAAATAGAGGCAAAAGCAGCTTGATGTATTTGTATAGAAAAGTTGGAAGAATACACTTGTCACCTATGGGCACACCAGGTGCAGACACAAAAAATGGGAGTTACTGAAATTGCAAGACTATAATAACAAAAGAATAATTAGATACAAAAAGGCTGTGGATACATTAAGGGCCAAAATCAGAAGATGGTATCTTAGTCATCAGGGAAACAAAGAGAAAATACAAACTTTACACTTGATACGTTTATGTAGAAGGATAATAGTGTCCTGTGGCAGTGTAGAGGCCTTGTAACTTAAAACGATTGCTTCCCATGCTGTGTTTTTTTTGTTCAACTGCTGCATGAAAATTTAAAAAATCATTCTGTAACTAAACAGGCTTTGCAAAGGAAAGTTCCTTTGTATCCTCCAGAGGCTTTTTCTTTCCTTGTTACTATTTCCTGGAAGGAATCTCCCGTCTCTCTAGGGGAGCGATCCTAATTCTTCTGTAGGTTAGTCAACATGCAAAAATCATGCAGAGAACATAGGATGGATGGCCCATTGTAGAAATTGAATTACGCCTGTCTGATGGAAGGTCTGGAAAACAAAACTGACCTGACATATCTTTAAATTTTGCTGAAAATGTTATCAATAAAACCCCTCAGGCTCAAGCTATTCAACGGTATCTTCAGCAAAGGGATTGTTAAATAGCTGTATGGAAGGCATTTTCCCATTAAAAGCATGCACAAATGAAATAGAACTTTTTTATTCAAAATAAGACTCGGACTGAATGGGGTAGGCATGCTGCAAAGAGCAGAGGTTATTTTCTGCTTTCTTTTTTGTAAGAGAAGGTATTGCTTAGGGTCCCAGTCTTAAAGATGGAAAGGAATCCCTTGTAATCTCTAGTCTACACAAGCTCTTCTCCTTTAGGAGAATGATTAATTTAAGCAAGGGATGAAGAGCTGTGGGAATATCAGGAATACCAGCTCTTCATTGGTTCCAGTGTCACTCAGTATTTGTGTTTTGGCTTTGCAGGCTTTTTCCCAGAGAGAGTAAGATTTACGACAATGATGGAAGGCTTAAATTGTAAGCAATTGCTGTGAGCTTCTCCAGCATGCAGAGATATGCATGAGTGTCCAAGTTCTTACTGTGATTCTACGTCTGAGTTTAGCACTGAAAGACACGCTCATGTTAGGTGTAAAACTGTAGAAGAATTTTAAATGCGTGCACGTGAGTATGCATGATACGTTATAGGGTAAGCACAAGCAATTCACTTTGTCCCATCTGAATTCATAGTTATTTATGATACAAACCTTGTTCCATTCATGTTTAACTTTTGCAGTAAAAACTTTACTTGGTAGGAGTCAAATGTCAGCAAACTTTGGAAATGAAAACAGCCTTTTGTGCCTTTTACAGTACCTGTATCTTTATGGATCTTGAGCCTGATCCAGAATCCTCACAGGATTATCCAGGGGACTCCACTGACACAGGGAAGGCATGTTGTCTGCAGGGCAGGTCAATGCAGAATTGACATGGATGTATCTGTCTTTTAGGATAAAAATAGTGGGGCTTTTTCTTATTTCTAATTCCTTTTGACTTTCCTGTTTTCCCCATATATCTTGGAGAAAAGTAGCAGAATGAGCATTTGGCTTATGTGTATGCCTGCTACCCAGAAATGTATACAATTGATATATTAGAAGAAAGCAGTGAATTGTGTTATCGCATTTCTTGCGTGCTTTGGGAGGCAAGATATTCAGCTGGATGGCAGATAAAGAGGGGAGGTGGTATGAATACGGGTTTTGCTTTCTTGCATATTTAAGTGGAAGTATTTTTCTGGATTATCTTTACTCAGTTTTGCCAGGGATCAAAGCATGTTGCCAGGACAATGGTTTAGAAATCTGTGGAATCTTTTTCTTCAGCACTATTTAAAATGTGGCAACTGGTCTTAATCATTCAGCTGGAGAGGACAGGAGCCTCTTAACCCCGTCTCTTTTTTATATTTCTATTGCAGAGGCATTTAGGATAGAGTGTGGAGTATGTGTTACTATCACCAGTTTTGAAGACAGAATAATGTAAAACTAGTAATACTTGACTATTTAGGAATATGGTAATAAGTGAAAATTCCAATACTGGTAAAAACAGTATGTGATATGTGATTCTTACTACGTCCTCTATAGACTCTCTTTTACATGAGTTGTTTGATATTTTATTATTCTTACTGAGACAACTTTGGGACAGTTGTCTCCAATATTGTCTATGCTCTCTGAATACAGAGTTCAAATTAAGCATGTTGAGTATTTCAGTACTCTTTCCACAAATATTTCTTACAGTGGCAGTAAATTTTATTTACACAGTATCATTATTTTTTCACTGCTCTGTACTATGGCTTCTGTAATGAATTGTCAGTGCTGCTTAGTAAATCAAGGCTTTCTGGTGACGTGCACTGCAATAGTTCAGATATATTTGAAATGATCCTGATATAAAGAACTTGAGCAGTAAATACCATTGACACTAATTTGTTGTTATTGTATAAATGTCAACATGGTAATGTTTTTCTTCTTAGTCACCAAGTAATTATTTCTTAACTGTAGTGGGAAAAATAATTAATGTTTGTAACTGTTAATAATAGAAACTTTGTGTTAGTGAGTACTTTTTTTTTAAAAGAAAAAGATTTGGTCTATTGTATAAACGATGCTTTATGAGGCCTTCAATTTGGGTGGGCATAATATTGCTCTTGTTTTCATTTCACATATGCTGGAGTAAATTGGGAGTAATTCTAGTCAGGTGAAAAGAATATGAGTTTAGAATTGATCTGTGCATACTGTTCAGTGAGTGATAACTTTTATGTTTATTCAGTGGAAAAATGCCAGAGGTGGATTATGTTGTCCTAACTGAATGGTTTGACTGGATCCAGAACAACACGGATGTTTCGGTTGATTTGATAGGTAAAATTTTGATGGGATCTGGAGGGGCATGTTTGTGGGTGGGTTTCCTTACTGAGAGAAAAAATAATTCTTGTTTCTTGGGTCATAAATAATGACTTTATTCAATATAATAGTGGTTGCAATGTGTAGCATCAGACAGCATGAATTTGTGGATGGTTCATGGATTGATTAACAGTAACGCCAAAGGGGAGGTTCAGTGGTGGTACCCAAGTCAGGATTCTTTCCTTCTGTAGTTTGTGAAATAGGTTTCTTCTTTGCTTTTCAAGCTGATCCTTGAACATAACTATTATAATTTTTGTTATGGCAGTTTATCTGCAGACTTCTCCTGAAGTTTGTTATGAGAGGTTAAAAAGAAGATGCAGAGAAGAGGAAAAGATCATTCCTCTGGTAAGGTGTTCCTTCAGTATATGTGGTTACAATAAGCTTTAAAAACATAATGATTCCAATCTAAATACTAAAATCATATCCTGAGTGTATTGCCAAAATGTGGTGCAGCTGTTTCCATTGCAAACTAAAACTTCAGTATTTAGTTTTGATTTATTTTATAAAAATGATCTATCATGCACATTGACTTTCCCAAGTGTTCTATTTTAGTAATCAGTGTACTATAGCTGACTGTTTAGGTGGAGTATTAATCAACTGTTAATCTCCTGTAAGATGTAAAAAGGCAATTGCTTTTGTATCATTAAATGGCGTAAAGGCACCCAGTTGAAGCACAAATACCTGTGCATGCAGGTGCTGAAGATTTATGTGGGCACTTTCTGTTGTCTGCTATTACCAGGATGTTTATCCATGAAAAGTGTCTCTGCTTGTGTCTGAAAACAAGAAACTTCTTGAAAATTGTTAGCATGGGAATCTGCTTAAAAATAAACTATAGTAATTGAATGATCACTTTCTATGTCACAGTTACAGAATGGCCCTTCATTAAAAACGTTTTCTCCTAAAGAAGGCCTAACCAGAAAGAAATGTAGTTACAGAAGACATACTGTGTACTACAAAGGTATCTCTAGCGTTGGATAGTTCAGTAGAAGCAATTGTCAGTTGAAGATACACGCAAAGAGCTAAATTTTGGGCCATATGAAATTTTGCCTTGGAGAATAAATCCTTGCTATAATGGATTTGAAGAGACATTGTGTTGCTTCGCAGCTCTACTGACGGGTGGGGAGGAGCAATTATGAATGAAAAATGTTAAGCGGTCTCCATGAAAAGAACCTAATAGTTGACGACAAGCAAAAATGCTTTTAGAGGAAATGGAGTCAGTTAGGAGAAAGTGAACTGGGAATTTTAGGAAAATGTATTGACACAGAAAGTGCCTTCAATACATATTCTTTGCAGTGTTGCCCTTTTTGTCCTTACTTTTGTTGTATTTTTCTCTGTAAAACCTTGAGGCAGATACCTATGGGACAGAAATGTGGTTCTTGATCTTAAAAGGAGCCGAGAGCCCTGTGTTCCTGTAAGCTCTGTGTCTTTGAGGTTCTTCATGGAGTAAAACCTTATACTGGGAATTAATTTTCTTCAGAAACCTTCTGATGCTTTTTATTTTTTGTTAGTGGAAATATCTGATGCTGGCTTTTATATGTAGTTCTTAACTACTTACCAAATATATAAAAATTGCAATGTGTGTTTCATCCCTGGGCATACGTGTTATTGTAATGCCTCTTTTCTAGGAATATTTAGAAGCTATTCATCAGCTCTATGAAGAGTGGCTCATTAAACATACACTATTCAAAGTTTCCTGCCCAGTGCTTGTGAGTATTATTTTAGTTACAACCAATTAAGCATATGGAGGATTGTACTCTCCAAATACTAAGAGTGTTATTTAGTGGTAAAAGTAGATAAATCTGCTTTTCTAATAACCTTTGGAGAAGGAAAATGTCAGAAAAATGTATACAGCTATCCACAGTGTATAGCATAAAAGTCTGGTCTTCCATCTCTTCGGTGGAATTTGAGGGGCTGTTCACTGTGATTGTTTGCAGGATCAGACACGTAGCTTTTCAATGAATGCCACATTCTGAACAGACAGATCTCCAGAAGTGTATTGATTTGGCTTCAGTGGTAGTCCTGTTCTGTTTTGCTCAAAAGCAAACATGTTTTATGGTGTCATTATTTCTAATGTTCATAATCTTCTTTTCTAGGTTATTGGAGCTGACCATGACATACAGGAAATGATAGAAAAGTATGAAGAAAACCGGGACCAAATACTAAATCCATATAATATGCAACACCATTTATAGATGTCCGCGGTTGTTCTATTTTAAAAAATATGTTTATGAATTCTGATTTGGGGGCAATTTTGAGTATATTCAATATTTCTAAATATAATGGGTTTTGCTTTTGAATTATGCTTTGTAGAATGTTGTGGACTTACTGCTATGAAATGTTCAGAATATAAGCCAATTCCCTTTCATGTTTTTATGTTCTCCATCAGCTTTACTGTGTCAATTTGGTTCAGCTAAAACACGGCTATTTCTCCCATTTCCCACTTCACTACTGCTTCCTATAAGTAACCTAAGTTGTTTCTTTTTTTTTCCCCAAGACAACCCTATTTTTGTAATTTGAAAGAAATAGTTCATACAAGAGGTGGGATGTTTTATTATTAGAGGAAGCAAATGAAGTGCATCAAGTTAAAAGTAGTTTTGTTAAATAGATCTTGTCAGGTTGAAATAGGGGTCTTACTCTAATCCTACCTACACTAGTGCAATTTCATTGAATTCAGTAAGTTTCTTCTGCTTTACGTGAAATCACAATATAGCTGTAGTTCTGAAGATAACAATGCACTAGCATAGTCCCACTGAATTCAGTGGCAAAAAAAAATAGTAAGTTTTGGTAAGTGATTGCAGAATGGCTCTGAGGCTTTTTTTTAAAGCCAGGTTTTTAAAATGGCTTATTTCTTTCTAGTGTTCATGAAATCACTGGCCCTACCATGGCTGAGTTGAGGACTAGTGAAAATACAGGGTGCGCAGAACTGTATTTGTTGTTTCTTTCACGTGGTTATAAAAAAACCTAAATTAATTGATTTCTTCACTATTTTGAATTCTTCGATTGTACTTTTTTTTATAAAGAAAAATACAGATGGTTCTTTAGGTTTATATCTTGATCAGTTTATTGTGGCTTATACGTAGAGTAGAGAAACATAGTAGAGGTTTCATTCTTGTATTTGTTAGCTAAGATGTTGAGTTGCTCTTAACTTCTGCTTTACCCTCTGAGTGTTGTCTTCAAGATAATCCTTTTAATGCAGCAGTTCTGACTGTTTTCCCTTTACTTTTTCTGTTCAGTTTGAGGGGAATGATTCCTGAAGTATGGTATATAATTTTTTTTTTCCGTAATAGTTTTGGTTGGTTTAATTGGAGCAAGCAAGGTTAAAAGTGCTTTAAAACATGCTTATATTAATGTGGTTGAGCATCTGTCATAGCTTTATAGTGAATGCTCCTAAAAATGGCTAATGGCCAAGACTTCAGTTAGTACTTTGATCACTTATTACAGACATTTGTCTGTAACTTGTTGGAGGATATAAATTTTCAGTTACTGGGCTTTTCCATGTTCCACCTGATTTTGAACAGTAGCTGATGGTATTACTTTTGGAGATCACTTGACTGCTTTTATTTTGTAGTTTTGTGGTAGCTGGTTTTGTGGTATGTCTAAAAATCATTGTAGTTGAAATGACTGCACTGTTTTCCAAGGCAGGAAATGCAGTTCATTTCTTGTTATTTCCATCTGGTGGGATACTTTTTTCCCAAATCAGTACAGCTTAATAATGATCAGTGCACTGAGAGAGCACTTCCTAGTGAAGTACTATAATTAGTATACTAAAGCTTGTCAACTCAGTATTGCCATTCTATTGTTCTGTTGTAAAGCTTTAGAATTCTAGCTTAAAAATAAGATTTTGTGTGTTAAGTAATCATCTTACTTATTGAAGCTTATTTATAGGGGGATAGTAGTCATTCTTGAAACCTTCTGTTAAACTTGCAGAGTTTTTTCTTCTGTAAGAGACCAAAAGAACTATTTCTTTGGAAATAGTTCTATAAACTTGAAGTTCAGTCATCTTCAGTTTGTTCTTAATTCTAATTTCATTATGGCTTGTAGAAGTTAAGGATGTATATTTTGCACATAGTCCAGAAATAGCACTTAATCTTTTTGTACAGAGAATCTTAAAGTACAAAGAATCTCATTGTTTCAGCTTTTGAAAACAATTTATGCTGTTGGTCAGATTTTTTTTTTCCCCTTCATTTTATCAAAACAATAGTTTGGATGGAGGTTATTGATATTCATAATTACAATGGAATATATATATATATTTGTATAACTTATTAAAAATTACAGATGCAATGGCTATGGAGAACATGTTTATTTTATGTTTTGCTGTCTATTAATTTTCATGTATAGATTTTCATATACAGGAAGGCTGTGGTATTTAATGAAAACTGGGAACAAAACCAAACAGGCTGCTTGTTAGGTGTCATAAATGTAAAACATTTGCAGTCTGCTATAGATGTGTAGATAAAAATACTGTAGTAATCATAAGTAGGTGTTTTTAATCCTGGAATTTATTTGCTTTTGCTTCCTGAAATCTCTCAATTGATGAGGGGAGGGAAAAAAGGGCAATCAGTATTAGTCTGATACATATTTTGTTCCTTTTATGACTGTCTAAGAAGCAGTGATTGGGTAGCAAGTGGCAAAATACCATAGAAAGTGTTTCTGTAGGCAGACTGAACTTCAGTACCAGTGAAATGGATCATATAAACAAGCTGCCACTTCTCTTGGCTTTTAAGATTTGGTCCATAAGTTGGATGTAGCCTATACTTGTAGACTGAACCATACATAACTGTTTTTGCATACATTTTGGCTATTCTGGATTTAATTACTTCTGTCACAATGAGTTCCACATCTGAACTGCAATATGTGTGAAAAGTCATTATCTCCTTCTGTATTGCCTTTTCTTACATACTAGACTGGATAGAGGGACGTCTTCCCCAGAGTTTGGTATTTACTTTGTTCTGGTCAAGGTGTCTTAGCAAATCAATAATATCTGGGAGCAGCATATAAACTGATTTGAAGTAAGTTAGAGAGACTGGCAAAATTAAAACATTTAACAGTTGCATTCTCTTAGCCTGGCCTTTTGTGTATTTCTTCTAGCATGGGAAGCATGTTTAGGAGATCTTTGTTAAACATTTCAGAGGTGACTGTCCAAAACTGTAGGTCTTAAGAAACCTTGAAATTTTTTTTCACCAGTGTAATTAGCACACAAAACAACTGTCTACACCAGGAAATAATCCAGCATCTCTCTTCCATGCACTTCCTCCTGCAGACTGTAGGACGTACTGGGTATTCTGCCATCAGTTGCTATTAAAAGATTCAGACCTGAAGGTCTTGGTCTTTCTCCTGAATAATGGTTCTCCTAGAAAGTTACTGTCCTGTTTGAGGACTTGGAGAATCCAGTCCTTCCTGTAGCATATGGAGGTTTAAGTAAACATTGTGCATTTCTAAAGATAAAGTCAGGTGACAATTATGGTGGTGTTCCCCATGCCCCCCCAGCATTTGAGGGGGCTGACAGAAAGTTGTGAGGTTTTTTTTGAAAATGAAAAAAAGTTTCATTTCAGAACAAAAACTAGCAGTTGGTAGATTAATTCCTACATAAGAGAAATGTAGTCTTCTGTCTAGTTCAGATCAATTTTTTAATCGATCGTTTAACTTTTTTTTTTTAAGAGGCTGGCATGTGATAATTCTGTGTGCTATACCAGGATCAGGGCACAGTTTTGCTCTTGATCACAAGAGTGATCTCTGTCTGAACACATACAGAGGTTCAATAAGGAGAGTGACAGAATAGAGGAGCTCTGTTTGGTACCTGTGTATTGCATACATACTACTTGATTTTACTTTTTATGCCAGAAGGCTTTGAGTTGAATCCTCTGCTCCACCCTAGAGCCCTCTGCCTGGTAATAGCGATACATTCCTCCCTTGCATCCTGCAGAAAAAGTACTGAGCTGTTAGGACTTCCACTGTATGCTGCTCTGCAGATGCCACTATATTCCATCCCAATCCTAATTTTAGGTTTTTTACTATTCAATGCTGTGAAAAGGAACCTTGTGAGATTTAATCAGCTCTCTCACTGAGAGAGCTGTGCCAATTATTTTCCTATGGGTGGCACCTTTAGCTGTGGTGGTGGGTTACTGGCGGTTGTTGTCCCAGTGTTTAGGTACAAGTAAGGTAAAAAATGATGTTTTTCAGAAACTGTCTTTTTGTGGTGAGATGACTCTGAACAATAGAGACATGTATCTTCTTCAGTGCTTTGCAAGCCCTTGCCAGTCCCTCTCCAGTATGATTTGTCTGTGTCTCAGGGAGTTGTTGTTTTTTAAGATGGTGATTTATAATTCTGAAGCAAATTGTAATTTCTTTATTCATTTAGTGTCTGCATGCTTTCCAGTTGTGTGTTTTTGGGGTTTGTTTGGGTTTGGTTTTTTTTTTTTTTTGGTCTTGACACTGAAATTTGGTTTTCATTCTTGGCTTTAAAACCAACAAAGTTTGTTCTAAACCCAAGCTATGCTTCTTGAGCACCTTAGCTCCAGACAGGGCAAGGGTCTATGTGTGATATGAATGTTAAGGGGGGGAAAATGACTATTGTAAGAGACGCATCAAGGAGAGGTTGTGCGAGTGAATATCAGCCAGCTACCAGGTCTGCTGCCTGAGCTCTGTGTCTGCGCTGATCAAAAGAGAATTTCTCTAATCCAAGGCTTGGGAGAACTGAGCCATTCAAAGTGGTCGTGTGTAGCATATAAATTTGGGAACAGAATTGGCCCTGTGTCTCTAGACGTCCAATCAGTCACTAACTCCCCATTCAATTCATAGACAAATCGGGACCAGCTGTAGCACAATTAAAGTTGACAGCTCACCAGAGGATAGGCACACATTTTACAAAGTATGAAAAGTATGCAAATCACCTTCCTTTAGAAAGGGGCAGCCATCTTGCTGGCTAGCAGTGCTGCTTGAGTGGTTGCTCTTATTTAAGTTAATTAGCCAAGGAGGAGTGCAGTGGTTACTACCGACAGGGACAGGAGGGCACTGGCAGATGGGGTCAGAAATCTTATGGTCCCTTTTGTCTGCCCCCTTCTCAGGTCTGACTGTATTTACAACTAGGATTTTAAACCCAGTTCTACCTTACTCATGTGGAAGCACTTGCACAAAGGACTGCTGCCTAAGGCCTATTAAATATGACTTATCTTTTATTTCAGCTGGTTTTCAAATCCCATTTCTTCACAAGCATCTTTAACTGTAAAGCAGTTGTCTCTTGAGACCCCAGAAACTTGCAAATACAGAAGTAGTTTCTAATACAAGACCTGAAAACCCTACCATTTGTACAGGAAGTGAAGTTAAAGGTGTTCTTGTAGCAATAAGAAACTCAGATGAAAATATCCAGAAGACTTTAAGTGCATAGTAGCTCTCCCTACACAGGAAGACAGAACACTTACCAGTCCTGGCCAATCTGCCATAAAGAGGAGATTCTTCCTCAAACCAGGTTCTCAAACATTTAAAAAAAGTAGATTCTCAGAACATGGCCGTTTTATATGTAATAAATTTTGTGCAGTTTAACTGTGTGTTTGGTGGGCACTCTTCATCATTACTATCTCCACCAGCGTTCCTGTGAGTTGGTGGAGCTGTGGACTGTGGTGCACTGTTAGCCAGTTAGGGCTAATGCTTCCTCTCTTCTGAAAGACCCTCTGTATATTTTGTTTTCCCCATGTGAGGTTGTTCATAAGCTCCTGGACATGGAAGATGCTGGTCCAAAACTCTGCTCAGACAGGGGCAAAGTGAAGATCTATGTCTCCTGTATGCCAGGTACGATGAAGATGGAAGCAACTGTGCACAGGCCCATTAGGGGAAGTTTAGTAAAGACAAAAGAGTGTTTCTCACAGTAGATGTTAAACAAGTTTAATGAAGGCCAGTATGCCTAGCAGTATGGCATTAATGGAGTTAGATGCCCAAGATGGTGTCTTTTCAAGTGGTAGTCTTTAGTTTCCTTTTGTAATGGTTTTGCATGTATAAGTTGCTGTTAAATACTTTTTCTCATGTGGGTACAGTAAAGATAAAAATGGAATGTTAGTTATATGAATCCTGTAGTACTGGTGGTCATCTAAATACTTAGGAGACATTGTCACTTGTGATAAGAAGGTTTTTTTGCTGTTTTAAATTAGAGTTCCTGAATAATTGACACAGTATGAGATTTAAAACACATAATTTTAATACCCCCACAGGGGGAAAATATAGCTTATAAAAACCAAAATGATGAGGAAGAACAGATAGGTACTTGAAAGAAGAGCAAGGAGGTTGTGGTGGGTTAACCCAGCCAGCAGCTAAGTGCCTACACAGCTGTTTGCTCCCCGCTTCCCCAGCATGACAGGGGAGAATAGGAAGAGCAAAATCAAGAGAGCTTTTGGGCTGAGATAGAGGTTTAGTAAGTGAAGGAAATGGGGAAAAAAAACAAGTGATGCAATGACATAACACCACCTCCCGCAAGCTGACTGATGCCCAGCCAGTCTCTGAGCAATGGCTGCCTTGGTAGACAGAAAAACCGCACCTTCTTCTGCTACCCCAGTTTTATTGCCAAGCATGATGTTATATGGTATGGTATACCCCTTTGGCCAGTTCAGGTCAGCTATCCCAGCTGTGTCCTCTCCCAGTTACTCATTGAGGGGTGGGGGGTATAGTTAGAAAAAGCTGTGACACTGCACAAGCACTGCTCAGCAATAGCCAACACACTGGTGTATTATCAACAATTTTAGCCACAAAGCCCAAACACGCCACCCCAGGGGCTGCTGTTAAGACAGTTATCTCACTCCTAGCCAGACCCAGTACAGAAGTATTAATTTGTGTGTGCATGTTCATAACATCTGTTTCTCCCAACACCACCCAAAACTGAAGGCAATCCTGTTACTTGATGTTAGTGTAGTCAAAGTTTTATTCCTCCTACACTGCTGGAATCAGGTGATGACAGGACTTCAACAATTAGTTGCTCAAAAAGCAGATCTTTACATTTTCGCTCCTGAGGTTTTTCTATTGTAATCCATGTGCTTCTCTTTTGGGGGATGAAAGTCAATTATAAACAATTTATATTAAATTAATTTCAGCTAACATTTTAACTATACATGAAACAACAAAACATTAAACTGCTACTGGAAAAGTTACTTTAAGCAGTATTAAAGTAAACTGTCTTTCTAGGTAACAAGTGTATAAAGCAGCATTGACAATGGTGCTGAAATACAGTACCAGTGACGGTGTACTTTAATTAATTTAATTTAATGTTGTGTATGACAGGTTCTCAATGCTGGGACTCCAGCCTACAGCTGATCTGACCTAACAATACTGCTCTCTCTCCTTCTCAGCACAATGCTTTTAACACAGCACTCCCACCTACAGGATATCCCTTATCCTGGCTCTAATGCTCACTGGGACCCTTCTCGGATCCGATTTTTTTTCCTGCCACTAAAATGGCAGAGAATGGCAGTGTTTTCCCTTGATTTTAGTGAGATGAACTGGCTTACAGAAAAGTCCAGTGAACTCCAGAGCTGGTGCAGAGTTAAGTGGCAGGAACAGGGGCAAGGGAAATGGCAGCAGTAGCTGGATCTCCCTCCTCTGGTAGCAGTGAACGATTATGATGCTCAGTGCTTCTCTTGAAATTTGTGATGGTAGCCACAAAAAATTTTGGTAACAAGTGGAGACCTGTAATACAGGTTTTTGGCTCTATAAGATCTAAACTGTTATTCCTAATGCAAAAATAGAACCAAAAGTGTTTACAGGGCTGTTTCCTTCCTTAAACCTAAAGGAATGTTATCAAACTTTCTAAACTTATTTTCAACTGAAAGCAGGAGCAAGATTAGCTCAGAGCACAGCTTCATAGGAATGTAATGAGCTAACAGAAGTACACTCCAGTATAGCATTTGTAAAGCTATAAAGTTGGGTCTTCTAGTTCAGAAACATTTACCTGTTTCTATCATTGTACAGCATGCTATACTCAAAGAATACTCCACAAATAGGTCTGTAAAGCAAAAAAAAAAAAAAAAAAAGTACAAGTATGCTTAACTGAAGAAACCTGTTGGGCATTAAGTACAGCCAGAAGGAATCTAGCTAATGAATTAAATGGATTTAAATTTATGGAAGTTGCCTACGCTTTAGAAAGGTGACCATTCAGGTTTCAGTGCCAAATGTTCCAGATGAGAAGGGGCCATTAAGAATTTGCTCAAGTACTTCCCTTTTTTACTGTCCAAAAGTGGTGGTGGTATTTTTTTTTTTTAACTGTTTTGACAAAGCTAATCACCTTCTTGAAAAGATGATCAAGGCCACAAGTAAGAGGAAAAAACCTGGGCAGATTACAAAAAAAAGCACTGGTAGAATCAAGTGTGATGGCATAACACTCCTTGGTCCGTTTTGTCAATAATGACATAAGGCTCCTGGATTTCATTTACTTTTGAATTATAGTTCTCCAGCTTTACTTCACTGGATTCGGGAGAGTCATATTCAGGCTGCAAGAGGTTCCTTTTGCCCTGTGTGCTGGTCCTTCTTATGCGTGAAGACCGAACATCAATACTTTGTGGTGGAATGTAGGTGAGGTTAGGGGGCTCTCTAATGTGTCTGAAGCACTCAGAAGCTGTATGTGCATTAGAAGTATCCATTAATAGTCTCTTGCTATCAGAACCAGTAGTGGAATCCTCCATGTCCCCAGTACAGCATAGATCTGAAGACGGCTCAATATGTGCAGCTATTCTGTTCTGCATCTGAGCATTAGTCAGATATGTATGTTTTATTTTGGAGTGATTAAATTGTCTTACATGCCTGTCACTTGTACTTGCATATGATACTGACTCAGGGTGGCCAGTTTCCTCTACAGGATACATAAGGTCTTCCTGAGTGTCTTTGATTTGTAGTTTTGTGAAGGTTAAAGACAGCTCACAAACTTCCTCTTCCTTAGGGACAGTGCAGTTTTGGACAGGTGCAATGTCCTTGTACGGCAGAGACTTCAGCTCATTGGGTTCATCTGCAGGGTCCGGGTCTATGCAATTTATGGCATCGTTAATTTCTGCTTCGACTGACTCTTCAGGGACTTCTTGAGCTTTGTATTCCAAAGTGTTTTTGCTGTCACAAGAGCTGTCAGCAAATATTGCAAAGGCTGGCGGACCGCTTGCTCCTGGTGAGAGCGGCACAGGCCTGATCTCATTTGCAGTTGACTCTGCAGTGACTGCCAAAACACATTCTTCACTTAGACTGGCTCTTGGCTTTTTTTCAAAAGCTTTTGGAGAAAGATTCTCACTGAAAATAGGTGTTTGTCTTATAACAATGTCACTATATTTGCTCAAGAAATCCTCGCTGTCTGAGCATTTGCCCGGAAAATGTACGGTGTTAATGACTTGCCTTTGGTGTTCCTGAAGCCTGTTAGTGGACTGAGTAACTGCTAACTGAGGCACGTCATCTTTGATCTTCAGATTCCCAGCAGCTTCAAAGGATATATCGCTATTAGTTGACGACTTCTGTTGAGTAGCAAGGCACAAAGATGTCTCACTGTTTTCTTTATTTTCTAGATTTTCAGCGTCTTCTCTCTGGGGTGTCTGATCCTCTTTGTCCTTATCTCCATGATGCTGGTGCATTTGTGTTCTCTTCTGTAGGGTCTTCTCCAAATTGCCATGTTTTTCTTCATTTGTCATTTCGAGGATGGTTTCACACTCAATTCTTGCCAGGAATATTTCAAATGCAGTCTGTTTTGTTTCCTCATTGTTTCTCTTTTTGACAAGTGAAAACTCTGTTCCTGTTGTTGCAATGTAACCTATTTTCTCCAGTACTGTTTTTACAATCTCATCTGGGAGCACAGATTGAATATAGTAGACAAAATTACCGGTGAATGTCTGAAACAGAATGCAACATTGAAAAACAGATGAATACTGGGGGGGTGTGGCGTGGAGGGAAGTGTGAAAGACTTTCTAAAAATCAAAAGTACTTCAAAAATTACTTAAATCTTCAAAAAACCTACATTCTTAAAAGTCTGAATTTTGAATCTGAGTGAGGCTTTTCTATCAGCATTATTTTGTCAGCCTCTCAAGCATGATAGCTTTGCAACAGCACATTAATTTCAGTGAAGTTATGCCAGCTTAAACCTGCTTATATACTGGCTGAGAGCATCAATATTCAAAAAGGAAGAGAGTAAGAAAATCATTTTAGTCAAACTAGAGAAACTCAGAAATAAGTCTGATGTGCTCTACTGAAGAACGGAAGATTTTTAAACAAACTAAAGATTCATAGAATAAATCACTGAGGTCTAATCTTTTCCTAAAGAAACAGACATGATGCACTCACTGTTAATCGCATTTCTTAACTGGTGACAAGACTGTAACATTTTCTTTTTCCATGGTTCAGACTCCTGCTCTAACTTTACGACCCCCAAATTAAATCGCCATTTCTCTGAAAGCACCTTTTTGAAGGGAGACAATTCTAGCAGAAATATTGCCAAAACACGCTCTCTTTGCACAAGCTGTCTGCAAAACATGACTTGAATAAAATGTTGCTGCTGTGTAACAAAAAATGGTTCAATATTTGCTCGGTTTTGGAACTACCCCGGCATGAGGCCTAGTTCGTAAACTGGAAGTGGTTTTTGGTTTTGTCTGAAATGCTATGATAGGACAGACTATGTTGACCTAAGCATGACCAACTCCAGGCAAGTCAGAACAGAATGGGGGTAGGAATGCAAAGTCAAGACTTCCAGAATCGGGGCACCTTTATTTTCAAGGCTGCCCAGCTTGAGACTGCCTTACCTACTTCCTAAGGCTGAGACCTAAGCACTGGTCTCACAAGCACAAGCCTGGGGGAGAACAAAACTGACCCCAAAAAAGGCCGCTAACCTAAAAGGCCATAGTATAATGTAGCACTAAGCCTCAGTCCATTTTCAGATAAAGTTGTCAACAGTGCCTTTAGCTCCCCAGCTTCTGTTCCTTCTAGAGGGGAAGTAAGGAGCAGGCATTACGGGAGGGTGACATCAGAGTGGCTGAGAGGAAGGAAATAGGTGAAGTAGTATTCTGCGTACGACCAGCAACTTTTTATCAAACCTGGATGTACACAAGACACTAGTTGTTCTCCAACTTGTGCCTTGCAATAGAATTATTTCAGGCCTTCAGCAGGCTGTCTTGCACTTTGGATTACCCACGGTGGTCTTCAAAATTTGATTTTAATGAAGCCTAGGATTCTTGTGTTATGAAAGGCTGAGCCCGCTAACTGTAGTCCTGAATACCTTATGCTTTGCCCTGTTTTAGGGAGATGAATGAGGAGAATAGAAATCTACAGCTGTTTGAGAATCCGCAGGTGAGACCTCAGGGCAGGAAGAAGGAAAGAAATGGCCTTTCCTCACCAGCACCTGTTGCTGTAGGAAGGGAAGTTAAGTTTGCATTTTGGGTGTTCAGGGATTTTGCTTAAATACAAATAGATTTTGCATGTATTGAAGATTGCTGTCTCTTCTGGGCAATGAGATGTGTTCAGTGTGCTAGGGAAGCACGGTAACCTTGACCACCTTGCTGCAAAAAGCAACAGCATTTTCTCTTTTGAAGGGGGTTTTCCTACCCACTTCACCAGCTGCAGTCACCAGAGGTAGGATAGGTGGTAAAATCTCTGGACCAGAGAGACAGTGGTCCACCTAGCCTTTGGCATCGAACTGCTAGCAAAAGTGACAACTAATGCAAAAAAGCATCTCCTCTTTATAGGCAAATCAAGGTTAAAACTCAGAGTAATGAGACTCCAAGCCTTTCATTGTACTTTTTTACTTCTCTACCGTCTCGCAATAACCGAAGGTCCCTGTTTCCAAACCCTTCAACTGCTCAGCACTCTCGGGAAGGCCCTGAAGGCCCGGCCTCAGCGAGGACAAGGCCTGCAAAGGCCCACGAACACCTCGCAGCACCCTCGCCCCGTTCAGGGCATCCCTAACCCATTCAAAATGGGCTCCTAAACGCTGCTCCGAACTCCCCGGGGCGCGGGCGCCGCT
>NW_009233224.1:35713-35941 GCF_000690835.1 Fulmarus glacialis | reverse complement strand
GGGCCTCCCCTTCAGACGGCCTTTGCCAGAGCAGAACTTTTAAAAATGCTGCAAATAGGATCTTCTTCTTCCTCTGCTTTATTTAACCCTCCTCTTCCACCGTTTAAGAACGGGGCTCATTTTCCGTCTCTCCTGCGCTGTGCTCGGCTGTACTGTATATCGCAGTGTTGAGGTTAAAGCTCCAAGTATTTTCCCCTCCGCTGATCCTTTTCTCTCTCTCTCCTCTCT
>NW_009233224.1:35294-35538 GCF_000690835.1 Fulmarus glacialis | reverse complement strand
CCTCTCGCTCTCGCTGGCTTTCTCTTTCTCTTTAACAGAAATATATTTTTAATGGCTTTAGGTATCTGCGCCATGTGAAATAGGGCGGATGGTATCCCTCCAAACCCCTTGTGATCTGACCATGGCTGCAATGGAAATATTGGGGGGCGGGGGGGAGGCAGGGAGCTGAGTGTGGGGTAGGGGGTGCACAGGCTGTTTCGTCCTTGCAAACCTCTCCCCCCTCGTTCTCTGCTGGGGAGGGAAA
>NW_009233224.1:34816-35171 GCF_000690835.1 Fulmarus glacialis | reverse complement strand
GAGGGGGTGCTCAGGCTGTTTCGTCCTTGCAAACCTCTCCCCCCTCGTCCTCTGCTGAGGAGGGAAAAGGGGATGTGCAGTAAAATGCCGTCTCTGGGACAGGTGCCAGCTCCTAGACAAAAGAAGTAAAATAGGCGGTAAAGAGGGAGGGGGGGGACATTAATAGCCAACAAAAATAGGAATCGAAAATCTCCGAGAGGCAGCACTGGCGAAAGTGATGGTGCCTAACTGGCCTTTTTGCCGAATATTTTCTTAGCGATGGGTGGAAAGGAGAAAGTTGCGGCATAGTTTTTATTCTCGTCTTCTCTGCAGACGTTTGAAAGCGTGAAGGGAGGGTGGAGGGTGCCTTTTTTCT
>NW_009233224.1:33387-34476 GCF_000690835.1 Fulmarus glacialis | reverse complement strand
AAAAAAAAAAGTTAAAGGGTTATTTTTGTCCTTTTTACCACAAGGCTTTTACTTTCCTTACAAGCCTATAGACATTGTGCGACCACTAAGTATCTGTTTATTACCTTTATTTCCCCTACTTTGCTGCAGCCAGGTGCATACTGCCCCCCCCCCCCCCCCCCCCCTCCCCCCCCCCCCCCTCTCCCCCCCCGTCTCTCTCTCTCTCTCTCTCTCTCTCCCTTCCCTCCCTCCCTTCCTCCCTCCCCTCACTTCTCCCTTCCCTTCCCTTCCCTTCCCTTCCCTTCCCTTCCCTTCCCTCCCTTTCATGCCACCCCTCGCAGCCGCCCATTGTTGCTGCCGGGCGCTGGCAGCCGGGGGCAGTTGTGGCAGGGGAGCGGGCGGAGGAGAAGCCGGCGCCGGTTGCTAGGTAAGGACCGCCTTCCCCTCCTCTCCCAGGCCTGCATGCACTTGCAAGGGCGAGAAATGCCACAGAGCTCGCTCAGTGCCTTCTGCCTGCTTTTCCAGGAGACTGCAGAGCTGCAAGGTGAACACCACCACCACCACATCGGCGGCTCCGCTGGCTTCTCACCCTGCGCAGGGTAAGCTGCTTTCCCACCGCCTCCCTGCTCCCCCTTGACGTGCACCAGCATTTCGTGTTTATGTACCGCTACGATGGCGTGAGCGGTGGGTGATTACCAAGTAGGAAAATTAAGTTTCAGAAACTACGTGGGTATCGGCAAATTGGCTCGTATCTGCCTATTAATTTATTATTAACCAGTAGTGTGTTATCAGCCCGGCGAGGTTTAGGCTCATTCAGGATGATCGCTCGCTGGCTCTTAGGGATGTGATATACTAATATTTGCGATTGTTGCTATTTTTTAGGTTCTCTTCTCCCTCTCTATCCAGTCTGCCCCTCCCTTCGCTAGTCTGTTTAAAACCAGCAAGCTTCATTTTCTTAGCAGACAAAGGTCGATCACAGCTTTTATTTCTGAATGCAAATGTTCTAGGACTTGTGCCAGTCTTGCCTTCATTGATTACAATATAGCTGCTTTCTTGAATGGCATCCCCCCGCTTTTAAAAAAAAAAAAAAAAAAAAAAAAAAGAAAACAA
>NW_009233224.1:25769-33313 GCF_000690835.1 Fulmarus glacialis | reverse complement strand
AGCGGTTCTAATACAGCTGCTAACAAGTACGTAGGCTTTTATGCCATTTGTGTGTGTATACACGAGGATACGTGTTCGCATTTCTCAACTAGTATTTTTTTAAGGTAACTATGTGATGATCTTCAGTAATTGTATCTCATTACAATTACGTTTCCTGATTGTCTTAGCAACGTGAATTTGGACATAAATAATTTCAGGGTTCATATTTAAATTTTATAATACCTGGAATTTTTCAGGATTAGTTTATAATTATTTTTATCATATATTTTTAAAATACTATTTTTGATGGCCTTTAAAGGTCCATAGGTGCGGTAAGTGTATTTTCTTTTTTATCTTTTACAAGCGCGCACGGGCACATGCTCATGCACACTCCCACTCTCTTTCTCTTGCTTTTTGGGTATTAATGAAGGAATTTATTTTAAGTATAATTAAATATTAGAGTAATGCCATTTATAGATCAAAGTAGCATGTGGATATAGAGGTACTGAGTGAGGCACAATTTGGCAGACGGTTATACACTTAAGATTTACTACTACTATGAAATTGCCAGACCTATTATGATACTTTCTATTCTTTACATAGACAAGTGCATGTGTAAATTAAGGTATCTGGAAATAAATATATTTTAAAGATGGTTTATGAGAAAACTAGCCCTTTCACATATATGTGTAAAACAAAATGCTTTCCTCTACACTGAAAAAATGGGATGCTTATGTAAAATATTTTAATCTTTTCCCTTTAATTTTATTTATATCCAGGAATTAAAGTAAATAACAAAACAAATCCAAGTAAGTTTGGGTTTTTTTTCTCCACAAAAAACCCCACAAAATAATTAGGAAATACCTAGTGACTTGTACAAAACCAGTTTAATTCAGCCTATTGACAGCATTGTATCAAAACCATCTCTGTATTGGCATTGCAGTTGAACTGTTTTATGGCAACATAAACTGAAAAACAACTCATAACTTTAAGTAGTAAAGCAGTATTTATTGGCCGATCAAGCTCAAAATAAGTAGAGAATGTTTTCGTGAACTGTGTAGATTAAGAAAGTAATTTAGGGACGTATGGCTTGGTGATAGCTAAAATGAATTTCTTCAGAGTACTTTTTAGAGGCCTGTAGTAGCTGCACAGTACAATGCAAATAAAATATTAGTTGAGGGTTTTAACTTGTAGTCATTGTTATAAAATCACAAACTGCTAAACACTCCTCACTGAGAATTTTCAGAGTGCTCAATGATACTGCTCCTAATGATGCTGTTTATCTAAAGAGGATTTCTTTTTCTTAGGTTGTAGTACTTGTTGGGGTTGTTTTGTTGCTGAGGACTAGCACTTAAAGGAATATAAAATTGCTTCTGGTGTATTAGTTCATTATTTTGTGGTGGCTTGCTAGAAATGATTGCTGTGAAAGTAAAAGAAGCACAATTGCCTTATTACTGGTTTATTTCACAGTGGGATTTTATGCTGAAAATGAACATAGCAGTGCATAAAGGTCACGTGTATGTTAATTGAAGAAGGATTAAAATGTGTTCATTAGATTGGTGAATTCCAGGTTTTAAATTTAAAATTATTTTTAGTCTGTAACTTGAAATATAACTGCTGATAGAAATACTCACCCCCCCAGATGAATGCCTTCAGGAATTATGCACATGAGCTATAGCATTTACATTTTGAGAGTGTTTTGTGTTGGACTGCCAAGATTTTCGTACAAAATGTTTGGTGCATGGAATGAAAAATTAAAAGCATAGACAATACTTTGCTTAATTAAAAGAGGTTTTTTATAGCTGGCTAGGATGAAGTTTTGCATATTTTCAGATAATAGAGTGAAACACAGTGAAAATAATCTAAGATGCACTAGTTTTGCTCCAAACTCCGTCTTTCTCCCCCACCCCCATCCTCCAAATGAATTTTTATCCTCCAAAAGGATATTTAAGGTGTTGCTGATAAAAGAAGAGTCTATTCTTAAACTCCCACCTACCTTGACTAAAAATACGGCTTTTACCGAATGATACTAACGCAGAGAAAGCGGGGAACATGGGGAAAGGTACACATGTTCTAGGCCTGTGAGTAATACAGAGTGCTCAACAGAGAGCACTGTTACGTGCAAGGCAGAGAGCAGCTTGCAGTGAAACGAGAGGAGCATAGTCCACAGCATTCAACACAATTAGGTGGGTTACGATGTGATAGTTACTTTCACAGATAATAAATGGGATGCGTGGCGTCCTTATTCAGGCTAAACTTTTTGAAATTAATTGGAATTTTGCCTGGGTGAAAGCTGCCAGGTTTGGATCAGGTTAAGGGAGATTTTATTGTGGGTAAAGGAGAGGGAAAAGGGAGGAGGTGGAGAGAAGAAAAGGAAAGGGAATGGAGCAGGAGTTAGCACTTTCAGATGTGGGTGCAGTCCGGAGTTCTTGTCTTCGTTGAATATAAAAGATAACGTAAGGCTCTAAGGCTGTATTATATTTTGTATGGCTGTATTGGTACATACAGCACTGCCTTCTCCTAGTACGTGCCAAGTATTCATAAACATTTTGTAGCAGCTAAGGAGAAGTAAAACGAGGAGTGGAAGAAATTCCTTGTTTCATCCAGATTTCTTTTGAAAAAAAAATTTTTTTTTTTTTTTTGGGAGGGGGGGTGTATTTCACATCCATTCAGTGTTTCAGCAGCTCCCTTGCAGGCAGAATGGTTTCACTGTAGTCGGCCTTCGTCCAAGTGCCACATATTCCTGTGGCGTGATAAACCTCGGCAGGGCCTTCTACCTCGTACGGCAGCGTTCCAAGTTTCCTGTGCACATGGGTGCTCAGGGCATGGGCAGGCCTGTGATCGTGACACCTTTCCTCAAGAAAATGGAAATGCGCTCTAATTAGGCATTTTTCCTACTAACTGCATCAGTCGCTCTCAGCTTGAAACAGGTGCAGGTAATCAGCCCTCCCTCCTTCTCCCCCCGCAATGGTGGTTGTCGTGGAGGTCTAATATATATAACAAAGCAATACTGCCATACAGTTTTAATTTTGATTTATGGTGCCTGTACCTGTCTGAGAAGAAAAAAAAATAATTTAGAAGTATGATTGCCTGTCTTTGTTTCTCACATAAGACATACTGTAGAACATGTTTCTTCATAGCTACGTATATGTTCATATAGCGTGCGTGCTTGTACAATGCATTTGATTTTTGCAAACATAAGTATTCATTTATTCGGTATGCATGCAGCTAGCTAGACTTATGATTGCAGCCAGAAGACAAAAAGTTGAAATCCCTGTAGCCAGCACAATAGACATTCGTGTGTAGAGTGATCCCAGTAGATATAAAATGGCGGGGTAGATGTTTTCAAGTGCACACACACTTTTGCAAGTCCTGAGTTTATACTACTGTAAACTGTACTGGCTGTGCAAATCTGTACTTGTTTATGCATTTGACTCTGTGCCTGATCCACAATAGGATGAATTCTGTTGAGTTTGATGGGGTTTGGAGCAATCCCCCTCTACCTAGATATTCACTAACGTAGCATGTGTGCGCATTTGTGGAATCACTGATAAATCTGGCCTATAACTTCTCACTAGCGAGCAAACCAATTTATGATTTTCCAAGGAACGATGCAGAACTTTGTGCACAGCTATTCCTGCACTCACGTAGAATATTTTAAATCTCCTAGTGACCCCAGTACTAGTAGGATTTCGTTAAAATTTGGCTTATGATCTCCAAAATAGAACATAATTCTGTTTAAGATGCCTTGATTCGTAGGTGGATATGCAGGAATAAAATGCCCAGAATCAGGCCCTTTGCAGCCCTGTCTTTTAAAAATATATACTGTCAAATATAAGATCTCATCTTTTTGATGCCCTTTGTAAAAACAGTCTTTTTTCATAGAAGATTAGTGTTACCAGTTGTTTAGTAGTTGTACACTCTTCCCTCTTGCATACGTTTGAAATTTGCTATGCTGTACCTCTGGAAACAAAGGATCTGATCCAAAGGCCTTTGAAGGCGACGGGGGTTTTTCCATCGACTTCAAATGGGATTTGGATTAAGCCTATGTACATAATAGTTTGCAATAATGATCTGACTGCTATAGTGGTTTTCAGGGTCTTCCACAAAACTTTTCAAAACTCTCTTAAAAATTGTCCAGGCATGATATTCCAAAATACATGTCTAAGCATTGATCGTGTTTTGTTGTTTTGTTTTAAAAAAAGGGGGTCCTGCAAAAAGCTTCATCTCAGTGGTGCTCCAAATGAGAGTTTTATGAATAAAAAAATGTTGGTTCCGTATTTGGTATGTAGTTGATGCATTACCGTATGCATTCTTTATTTAAATTAGGCAGTCTTTTTGGAAGGAGTCTATAGATTTAAGATGGCAATGTACTACTTATTTATTTTTGTACACGTAAGTTTAAATTAACCTCAACCGTCGTATCCTGTTATCTGCCAAGGAAAACATTTAGCTCCTGTCCAATCTCTCTGGAGTTTCAAAGTGATTTGCTCTTTTCAAACTTGTTAAAACACAAATAGAAAAGTAAATTGCTTTGGATACCGATTGAAGATTTTGCAAAGGGGAAGGAAGAGGAGCTAAGGAAAAAGGAATTTATTATTGTAATAACCAATATACCTTTATTAAATATTAATTAAGTCATCATTTTCTATAGCCTTTGATTGATTGTGTTTGAATTGCTGACTGATATTTTGCAACACTTTAAATCTGAGGTACACTTAGCATGTTGCCCATGTATTCAGATACCTGCATACAGATATGTTTACTGTGGCATTCATTCAGCTCCTGAAATTCTTTTGTCAATGTAAGCGGACATTTCCAGAAGGAGAAGGCAGCTTCAATTTTAATAATAAAAGAGTCACATGCTTTTATGTGACTACAGACACAAATATTTTTAGAATGCCAAATTAGAAAAAATAGCATTATTTGAAACTGGTCTTGTTTTCTTTATTTTTCTCTATTTTATTTTTTCTTGTTTTAGGTAATTTCAAAAATAGAAACGTACGCTGGAAACAGTTGATCTCAGGAGCTAGAAAACAAGAAGCAGCACCATCAAGTCTATTTATTTTAATGCTGAGGAGGGGCAGGCGGTGGCACTTAGTAGCTTAGAGAAATACCTGATAGCATTTTTTGTGTTTTACAACGATGGTAGGCCAAGATACTTCACACTGAAGTTAATTCATCAGAGAGAGAGGTCAGTTTGGGGTTTCTGTAAAGGTGTGATACACTTAATACTGGTTATTCGACACAAATTACATTATTTTTCCTAATACATTGCTCACAGTAAGTCATCTTACAGAATCGGAATAGGATAGGTGATAGAAGAGACTTTGTTCTGGCCAGAAGATAAAGCTGTAGAAGAATTAATTTACATTTTCATCTGCAAGATGTAATAACCATAAAGAAGTTACAAATATTTACAGTGTTTTAGATGGACAGTTAGTTATTTCAGTTCAGGAAGTACTGAGTTGGTGAACACAAAGCTTTGACATGGCCTTTTAAATGCATTGGCAATATTTTCAGAATTAGTCTTGCTTTTTATTGGAATTTAGTGTGTAAAAGGGTAGGAAAGCTATTTGATTGCATCCAAGAGATTTTGATCACTGTATTTGTTTTGCTACCCATACACAAAGAGCTTTGGTATATTTACTTCTCCATTTGTATATACAGCAAGTATTATTTTCAAAAGATTTTACTCTTTGATAAATCATTCTTTTTTTTCTCTTTTTTTGATATTTATTTTTCTCTCTGGTTGCAGATTCTTTTTTTTTTTTTTTTTTTTTTTTAAAGAAAGGAGAGTTCTCATGATATTTTTGTTACCTTTGGCAGATGAGATGTATTTTCTTATTTGTCTATAGGAAACAAAATAGTATATCCAGTCCTGAGTCAGTGGAAAGTCTCCCACAGATATCAGAGAGTTTTGGATTATGCTCTCAAACCAAAGTAACACTAATTTAAAAACCTGATACAGGAAGCCTGAACTCAAATGACTCTTAAAGTGCATTTAAAGAACGCTACATTCTGCATGACCTTATGGACTTATGCAGTTAGCTTTTTTACCTTCTTACTTTGTCTAATTTAAACCAAGGAGCGTCAGAGTCTGCTTTCTTGTTTTAAGGGACACAGCATTGGTATTCTTCCTACTCCAGCATGTGCTTATGAATTGCAGGGTGTATGGGAAGGAATTGATCATACTATCCCAAAATGGATGGAAACTCTGTTACAGGCCCAAAGGGCATGAACGTATAAATTTTGCTGCGGGGGTTCATCATGGGATTTGGTTTTGGTTTTAATGCAGTGTGAAATATTGGGGGGCGGTTGTTTCTTAGTTATTATGTGAATAAACCATTTACATCTTTAAATCTATTTTTATTAGTAACTGTTTTTTTAAATAGTTTTCCAACTCAGTCTGTTATGAAGATAGTTAGTTTTTTAATGGAAGGTTATACATTTCTCATTCTATAATTATTATAGAAGGAGGAATTAACATGATCGCATGGAAATTTTGTTTCTTAAATGGAGATTTACATTGATGGATTGAAGGTTTAAGGTGCAGATTTACATTTAAATTACATACTACATGACATTTACATTTTAAATTATACCAAAACAATTATTTCTACTGTCTCCTTGGTACCTTCTGAATGTCTCTATAAAATTATTTCATTTAAAATATAACCCACTCTACAATATATGTTTCACGTATGAGAGCAGAGTATTTTTTGTATGGATGCACTCCTATTTGGTGTAAATAAAAATGAAGTTGAACATGTACACACTCACGTGTACACATTTAAGATGCTATTTAGCACTTTATTTAGAGTGGCAATTACTTTCTTCTCTATAACATAAAATGCTTTCAGGGGGTTGTGTTTAACAGGATAGAAATGGCATCCATCAGGTGCTTTTATTTTTTGCCTCAAAATGCTTTTAAGGAGTCAAAACTTTGTGTTGCTTACGGCAAGCGGGTAAAGAAAGCACTTGGCTGCAGATACAGCCAGCAGGGAACAGGGTGGTCTAGGGTTTCTAGAAAAAGAGGACTGATTTGGGAGAGAAAAGCAAACTGAAAGGTGGTTGTGCCTGTTGTAAAGAGCAGGCCAGTGTGGAAGTCAGGAGTGACAACAAAATAGTTGTAACTTTATGAAGATACCTCCATGCTTATGGAAGGTACTGTATGTGCGTATATATGTACTTACTGGTGAATATTTTGTCAGTCTGCGACACTGCAGTCCACATCTTGCAATCAGTTTTAGCAAGTTGGAGGAACTTAACGTATGAGCATAATTCTCTTCCCAAAATAGATTTCTTTACACTGTTGGTTGAACATGGCAGTTTTGCACCCATACAAGGTTCTGGGCTGGACACAGAAGCACTAAAATTCCACTATTGTCAAAATAATTACTGCAAGCCTTTTAACTTTCGATGCCTGCCGAGCTGAATAGGTGAAAGGGTACACACCCGCCTGGTGGTGGATTGAGCCAGTATCAAATCCCTGAATTTTGTAACTTTTCTTGTCATCCGAGTGTTCCTCCTGAGATACAATCTAACCTCAAATACAGATTCAC
>NW_009233224.1:483-25753 GCF_000690835.1 Fulmarus glacialis | reverse complement strand
TTTCAATCTGTGAAAACGCAGGCCTATCCCTTAACTTAGTTTTAAAGTTGCAAATAGTGGAAGAACAAATAGAAACGTCTCACAATTCAATTAACGTCAAGAGATCAAGCTGAAAAATTACTTTGCCAGTGCACTTGCAGACTTTGTTACAGCTCTGTATGAGTATTTTTGAAAAACGCTTATAATGAAAAGGTTTATCCAGGTGATCAATGGCTGTGTTTCACATCGCTGTCTAGTGGGTATTACTTCTAATGGCAATTAAAAAAAGTAAAGCCATTCTTCACAGAGTGAATTTCACCTCTTTGCAGATGACTAGTTCAAGGCCTGCATAGAGTTTAAGTTCCAATCAAACCACTTCAGATAGCACACAGCTTTTTTATGTCCTTTATGTACTGTGAACTAGTGCTGTAGAAGCCACTGGGAGAAATACAGAAAATAATTTTTTATTGTGCCATTGAAATCAATGGTGTTAACTCTTTCTGATCAATATAATCTGCAGTCCCAAAAGTTTGTCTAGTTACTCTTCTATCCTTTAGTATAATACCTTTTAATTTGTAAATTATGTATCTTAGACATGCTATTGTCCAGAAATTGGGCCTTGATGAAGTATCCGTATGTGGGGGTCGTGGTGCCCTCGTCTGGAAAAATGAGTAAGAAGTTGGGAGATTCTTTTACACTCAGCCTTAGGTGTAACAGTAAGAGCCTCTTCAAGTTTCCACCTCCTTCTCTTGTAAGTTGGAGATAACTCAGACGTTGCCTATGAGATTCCTTCCGTGAGAAACAGTTGATGTCTGAATAAACCACGTACAACGTACACGTGGAGAACACTGAGCTGAGAGGGGAGAAGTTGTGAACAGTTTTGAAATGCAGTGCCTGCAGAATTTGAGGGGTTAAATACTGCTTTGCACAAGGCGGCACCTCATAGTCTAGATCTGTGTTGCAGCTGCTATTCTAGTCCTCCACTTCCTTTGAATGGAGACTTTCACTCATAGCTTTAGGAGGCGACTCCTCTGCCTCCCAAAATTCGGTGGTATTCTCCACCAAAGTGGAAGGCTGTGTGCTGTCTTGCTTACTTGCCATGAGGTGTCTTTCTTCACCACCATCTTGTAAATTAGTTGCTCTGTTTTAGGCATTCATAAGCGATAGGAGAGATTGCAACACGCACAGCATCTGCACGGATATACCCCAAATCAAAGTCTAAGTCTGATCAGAACAGCTCGATAGAAAGATGCTGTGAAATTGCCTGGTCTGTTGCTCTTCCAGTTTAGGATTCTACTGTACAAGTAATTAAAATCCAGTGTGTTGATAGCATCTTAAGATTGTATGGGGAAATTAATTAGATCATTGACTGAAAAAAAAAAAAAAAAAAAAAAAAAGGCAAAACCCCAGACCTTTACAGAATACTAAACAATGACCGCAGAAACTAAAAATTACAAATCATAACATTTTATGTGCTCCCTGCAGAATAGAAAACTGGGAGGGAACGTTTTAAAATAAAGACACTGGCATATTTTAAGTCTTTTGTTTTGCTGACTCTTTTTTTTCTCTGATAATTCCATTCTTTTTATCCTACTGCTTGCCTGAATGTAGTTGAGTTAAGGATTTATGTCTTTTTACAGCAACCTATCCTCTTGTACTAAGAGTTTAGTTTGTACTAAGAGTTTAGTTTCTGGAAGACAGGCAAGTGTGCCTGGTTTGTGCAGCACTGGCATTGTGTAGCAAATTACAGTCAGCTCAAGTGAGCAGGCTTTCTCAGTCACCCTGTCTACAATTTTCATTCTCATCAAGGGCACAGCTACACTGGAGAGTGCCCCAGACACACACGTGATGCACGGAGTTGGGAAGCAGGCGAGGATTTGACTGAGCGCGGAGAGCCACACTGGTTCCACCATGTGGACAGCTTCAAGCCAGCTAAAGCCGTACTGCTTCAGTTACTGCAGAAGGCCAACTGTGTTTTAATGAACACTGTAAAAACCGCTTGGGTTTTTTTTCCCCTACGTTTTTAATAAGCGTGCCTGGGACAATCAAATCCTGCACATGCTCATGCGTAGGACTTACTTTTGCACCCACTGGTAGTCCCAAACTGTGTTGCTTCCGTGTCCTCTCGCCCTCCTATCACCGCTTCCCCCCTCCTCTCATCTGCAGCTAGTCAGGGCTGTGTGAAAAACAGTGCTTTGAACCAAAAGTGAAAATACAGGAGACCCACAGCCAGAGTTTTCTGAAATGTTTCCTAGTAATCCTCTGCCCAGTTTGAGAGCTTTATAGCCTGATTACTAATGGTGATGAAAATCTTTGGGTGAGTGCTGCCGGGCCCCAAGTATGTTCTAGTGCTTGCATTTAGGTGTCTCCAGCTGGCTCGTGAGTGCTTCTGGTAACCTGTCATCTTACGTTCTCATTACCTGTGGCGTGAGAACACTTCCAATCCAAGCTGTGTGTAGGCATCCTGAGCACCAAGGAGTGTAAGCTAGCCGGGGTAGGCAGTTTCCCCCTTCAGTTTACAGTATCTTTTGAGATCAAATGGGAGAAATTAGTGTGAAAAACCTGAGGAGAAAAAGAGAAGGGACAAATGTTCTAGTTTGGACTGCTAAGTTGGGCAGGGTTTGTAACTATCTAAATGGAGTAAGTGCTCCAGTTTTTTTCATCCTGTTTGCACAAGATTTCAAAACTTCTGTGTTTGATTTTTGGGTTTTCACCACTTTTTCTTTCTTTACTCTTTAGGTCAATTCACATCTAGTCTTTCCAGAATTACTGGTAGGCAAGGCTATGATCCCAAGAATTGTTTTGGCTTGTGCATCTCCTGTGTAGTCAGTACCTGCCTTTACCTGATGCTCGATCAGAGAGGAAGACAAAATGAGAAGTTCCCCTTTCCTTCAACTCAGTAAATGGTATGCTCAAAATGATGAGCAAGTTTCAGCACACTGAAGCAAAGACCTGGGAACTCATTGTGTCACAGACGAACTGACATGTTTTGAATGCACTTCTTGAGAAACAGAGGTGTTGATTGCTCCAGGAGTTCATTGTCAGAGATAATGAGATCTGCAAGTACATTAGAAATCTTCGTTAGGAAAAAAATGAATAGTAAAACAATGTTTCAATCTGTAGTCTCAGTAAGTCACTTGCTTTTTTAAATCTAATTCTTCTCAGAGGTGAAAACTTTTCTGTTGGTGTTCTATTGAAACAGGGTATTTGAATAGTAAGTCAGTGTTGGGAAGATTTTTGTTTTGTTTTTGTAAGAAGCCCTTCCAGTAATTCCCCAAACTCTTCACAGCTATTTTCTTTGTCTCCGATTTTAAAAAAAATGGGATTTTTTACAAGATACATTTTAATTTTACCTTGCAATCAGTAAAAGGTACCTCTTTAGCATGGAATATACACATTACAGACTGTGTTTAACTGGAAGCCAATTTTTATTTGAGTATATATTTTATGAATAAATTACTGTTATTGCTTATTCTGACTGTGGATGTACTGCCGCAAATAATGCGGTGACGTGTACCTCTGTAGGAGTTTTGCAAAGAGTAACACCATGAGGCATTAAACCTCTCCCAGAAAATATCTGGGCACCGGAGAACAGTAATGACATAAAAAAATTTTTTTTGAGAAACAAAGGAAAAAAAAAATCAAGACAGCTGGGTTAAACATGTCTTTCTGTTAACTTAAGAGTTCATATTTTATTTTGTCTAGCAATCAAGATGCATTTTTTCTTTTTAGGAAATAAAAATGCATCATTTTGACTTCCAATTTGAAAAAACAGAAGCCCTAAGTTTACGTATTCCACGCGGTTTCATTTTTCAATAGTATTTTAATTTTGTGTTTGTATGTCATATTTAAATTTAAATTTTGATGCTGAAATCAATTGCTTTCGTAAATTATTCTTTAAAAAGGAGAAAAAGATGTATTTCAGATCAGATACATAAAGTAAACGACATGACTCCGTGGCTGCTTCTGATGAAAGAAAAAGCACGATACCTTCTGTAATTGCAGCATCAGACCCTGAGTAGTTGTCTCTGTAGTAGCATGGCATTAGTGCAAACATCACCGGCGCTGTACTTTTTAGCAGGCTTCTGTTGTGTCAAAAGGTGAGAGAGGCTTCTATAAATAACTGTGATTGATTGTATTGTAGCTAGTGATTTTTTTTTTTGGAGTTAGTACAGAAGTCGGTATGCTTTGGGGTTTTTTTCTTCCATCTTAAATAGCATGCAATGCTATACCATTTAGTATACCTTTATTTAATTTGTCTCATCTGTGACACAGTCTCTTCTAAAGAGCTCAAGCTTTAGATTAAAATGTAGTTCTCAGGCAGAAAGAAACTGCAGTAAAAGTAGTTGTACTACTAGTTCATCCTATGATTAATAGCAAGACTTGCTTAGAAGTTAGTCTTTGATTTCCTCTGTTTAATTGTAGCCCTAAGTGAAATGGGTTTTTGATTTATAGAAAATGCAAAATTGGGTACAGAAAGTTTTAAATTACAGTAACAGTAAAAAATTTCCCACAATAATCATCCCATATTGTTTCAATTCAAAAGAGCTAAGGCTTGATTTGTGTGGGAAAGAACCCATAGCAGCCAAGTTCCACATTTGAAACTGGGGAGAGGGGAGGATCAATTACCCTCTTTTGAGGGTATGAAAATATGCCTGAACTTCACTATGTAATACTTTTATCATATATTCCCTCTCTGGAAGGGTGCATGCTAATTAATGAATTTAGAATACCTATTTTCTTACATGGATACCATGTAAAAGTAAGTAGAAAAAATGTGTTAGGACATACAAGAACATTGGCAAAAAAAGGAGAAGCTTTAGGAAAAGCGATGGCTTGTAATCGTGATTGAAAATTAATCTCTATTTTTTTAATAGTATTTGCATTATACAGAACGGTTCAGTATACTGTTAAAGCTTTAATAACCGTAGTTTAACAGTAGCTTTAATAACAGTAGTTCAATTCCTAAACTACTTTTTGGAAGTTCTGCATGGCTGATCTCGCTTTTGCTTCACCATGTTTATGTTGACTTTTTCTTTCATTAGACCGCAATCGCTATGTATGTTTACAGCACTAATCCTAGATGTTGAAATTCTAGATAGTTAAAATATATTCAGTATCATTGAAGCTATTCTGGGGGAAACAACTTTGCTTTAACAGAGTGAGACCAAATTCTGTTCTGTTTACAGGGGTAAATGCTGAAAAACACTATTCTGACCCATGGAGGTTTACATCAGTGTTCCTGAGAATATGAGTTTTAGACTTCGTATTTTCTTTTTTGTATACCAAAATACAGTTGAAAGTAATTTTGAAAATAATAATGCCGTTGTTATTCTCTTGGCCAACTTGCTGATTTTTAAAATCCTGCTTCACAGTCTCTCCTCACATACAGTTTTTATTTGGAACATACTGAGTTTACAGTTTGAATATAAAATGCTGCTTCTATTCCATTGGATTTGGCCTGGGCAAAATTTAAAATCTAAACATAAAGCATAGTATTGATCCATTTATAAGCATTTTCAAATTCTACTGCACTTCTTAGATAATTTATTGTAGCAGCATTTTAAAGTCAGGTAAGCTCTGCTTTTGTGCTATAGTCTGACAGTTTAAGCAAGATACAAATTTAGAAACAAATCAGCACTGTCTTTTATATAGTGCCTCTAAATCCATGGTAATTGGTACCAGACCTTGGTAAAAGGAAAGGATCGCAGTTTCATGCTACCAATACCAGTGGGTGTTGCTCCACAGCTGCATCATATAAGAAGAGAAGATGCAAGAAAAATTAAAGGATCCCCACATGCATTTTTCTGTAATATACCTTTTCCAGAGTATGAGGTCGATGGAAAATTCCCTTGAATTCAGTGTGTTAGCCTGCTGTAAATAGTGCCATATGTTCTGCATGCTTTAACTCTTACCTTTTGATAGCACTGGACAATTTTTAAGTCATCTTTCTTTACTTCATAGCTTTGAAACATTAAAAAAAACCTAAAAAGCCTGTACATAATAAAATTGGAACGGGGGGGTAGAGTAAAAGGGGTGCTGGTGCATTTACATATATTGATGTAAACTGGCTAACGTCAGACTCTACAAATGCCTGTTTTGGGTAGTTCTGTCATGTCAGAACATACCTTGCAATATGAGCTGCAGTGCAGGTTACGTTCCTGCTCTTTCTGCGTTTCGAGGATTCATGCTCAGTTAGAGCATATACGAGCTATAGACTGCGGCTGTACGCTCTGGCAGCACAGATGGAGTATTCTGTCATTAGGACTGTTTGTTGCCTGTTGGAACACACAGCATATTTCTACCGTGGCATCAACAGTTTCTAAGAACTGAGGTCAAAATAAACAGGTTGCAGTTGGATACAGGAACAGTCTGGGAAACAACTTAAAATTCCCTGCTTAGGCATAAGCGTATTCCTAGATACGTGGATAAAAAGGCATTTTTATAGCAAGGGCTCGTCTTAATTCATGCTAGCGTGTATACAGATTAGCATAGATTTGCAGGGGTACAGTTAGTAAGTTTTCTATGGATATTGGCATATGCAAAATTGACCTTATTTTAAATAAATAAGCAAATTTAAGCACAATAATCTTGTGCTATTTCTCCCAGTAGTTGTAGTACTTTAGCAAAGTGAAAGTGATGTCATCGTGCACATTTTAAAAAATACGTATTTTAATTAGGCTTCAGTCTTCTCTGCAAGCGTGGATGTCACTAATTGCATTGGTGCACACAGTCCCTTTGAAGTCGATAGGATTCTTTACAGGAGTAAAGCTTGAGCACTGACAGACAAGCTCTGGCAAACCTCCTTGAAGTGGTTTAAGTTGCTACTGCCCTGGACTCCCTGCTCCACCCTTTTATTGGGGATTAGTGCTTCCTCAGCAGAATTTGCAGAAGGGAACGTGTGCCCACACCTTAGCTGCTTCACTGGAAAACCCACAGGTTCAGCTCAAACCCTTCGAAATGCATCACTTTCTGCTAAGCTGCTGGAGCATGCCCTAGGTCTGTGTTTGCTGATTCAGCATGGAGAGCCGAAATCTCCAGCAGCTAGGTGGAGCAGACTGCTGGGAAAAGTGACTTAGCTGTGTGACAGCAAGATTCACCAGAGCTCAAATGTCAGTGCCCCTTCCATCATGGCTAAGTATCTACACATATGTAAACTCAAATTCCAGGTGAAATCCTGGCCCCAGAGAGATGAGCGGAGTTTTAGCCAGGGATATCAGTGAAACCAGGGTTTAATTTGTAGTGTTTGAAAAGCCAGCAAATTTTTACATAACAGGACAAATACTTGTGATGATTTTGGCTTGAATAGAGAGGTATAGATTTGCTTCCTGACAGAGTCGGCAACAGTCACTTCGAAAGGTTTACTCAAACTTACCTAGTCACAGTTCATTTATAGCTAATGTAACTATCTCCTGTTTATTGAACTGCAAACACATAAATGCATAGCAAGGTGCTAGAAGTTAGAAAATGTTCTCATGGGGGTTTTTTTTGGTGGGAGGCTTAAATGTAAGTCAAGTTTCAGTGGTTAAAATTAAAAAACAAGGTTATTTTTTCCTTTTCAGAAATGAAACGTTATTGAGCTGTATGGTGTGCATAATGGTAAATAGCTAAATATAGATATGTGTAGTGGCAGTAGTGAAAAGAGGTGTCAAGAGAATTAAGAACATTTATAAGACTAATATGGAAAGATGTGTTTAATTCTTTAAAAGAAAGAGTAAAAAAAGAAAGCCTCCCCAAATGTTTCATTACTACCAGTTTACTGCCCTTGCCATTCTTACTTCCCACGTCACGAGGAGTTCAGTGGTCCATATTGCAACGAGACTAATAACATTATCATCCCTTCCTACCTTCTGTATGCTCCTTCCACCACAGTGACAGGGAGAGAGCTCTTCTAGAAGAGTTTTTTTATGGGCTGATCTTTTTGTTTTCACCACGTTTTCTTTGTTGTTGTTGATCTCCACAGAACCCCTACACACACTAGATACGTAGCAAAGTTTTTTCCCATCCTTTGCAATGACAGGTCTTCTACATCCTTCTTCATCCTAATCCACCATCTCTTTCCTACTCACAAACAGCTTCTGAGTCTCAGACTCTTCGCTGACTGTGAATGCAGCTGGGAACACTGCCTTCCCCCCCCCACTTCCTTTAAGTTGGCTCTCGGAGACCACCGCAGATGGTCTGTACCTCATACATAATAAAGATTTTTTTTTTTTTTTTTTTTTTTTTCTTCTGAGGCAGGTTTCTATGAATGCGAGAGGCAGACACTCTGGCAAGCTTAGACCTGTGTTTTTATATTTTTTTCTAAGTGAGCCTTGGGGGACTTCTTTGCCATAGTTTGGAACTCCATAATAGCTTATGGAGCTCAGTAATATCTTGGTGCCAGAAGTAGGAACCTGATTTGTCCACTTGATCTTTTCTTAGGGGAAATTATATATGTTAGCAAAATTAAGTTAAGGCGCAGCTTGACAAGAAAAAGAAATTAAGTAAAAGCACTCCAGGAACTGATGAAAATTGGTTGCTTTAGGAAGGTGGACTTCTAATAAAAATATAGCAGGT
Organism: Fulmarus glacialis; assembly: GCF_000690835.1. Lineage (NCBI taxonomy): Eukaryota > Metazoa > Chordata > Aves > Procellariiformes > Procellariidae > Fulmarus > Fulmarus glacialis. The sequence continues at coordinate 17,218 of NW_009233224.1, read as the reverse complement.
TTGTGCTAACTGTGTTTAGAAGTACTTTGGGGTGGCCTGTTATAACTGTGTATTTATTACTACTCCTACTAAGTTTTTTTTCAATGACTTTACTCTGCACTATTTTTAGACTTGAATAATAAACTCTGTGTACCAAAGTGTACCTGGGACCTCATGTAAGAGCCAAATGAGCATTTTCCAGTGTCAGATGGTTGAAGTTCTAGGTAGCTCAACACTGTTGCTTCCCAGTTCCTTTGTATATTGTCGTATTTATGTTTTTACACTCTGTGTTACAGTAGTCATAAAAACAGGTGCATGTGTGGAGATCTATTTATGGGTCTTGCTGTGCATGTGCTTTGATTTTCTGTTATATGTGGAAGCTGCTTGCCTGCATAGGGCTGTTCTTGATCTCAGCAGTATGCTTTGGGAGCTGAAAATGTAGAACATATGCAGGAAAAAAATAAAGGAAATAGATTTATACCAGCAGTTTAGCAGCTGATTTGACCCCCATGAGAAAGGATATGTCAAGGTCAGGTATGGGGTTGTATTTTTTGAAAAGATAAGGGAAAAATGTCCTAAATTGGATTTTGTTCATGATGAGGAAAAATTTTTACAAGTATCCTTCTCTGTTTTGTATGTTGATACTGTAGGTGGGTTACTCATTAGTAACAACTGCAGTCCAGAATCAACTCGGATTTCAGAGTATTTGCTAAAATACTTTGGGATTCAAGTGCCTGAAAGAATAGTTGGCTCTTAGAGGGGAAAAAAAACCCCACTGGTGTCAGGTAAGACACGCTTTTGGGGCCTGAAGGGTGTCAGGGTAAGAGCTCTAAGGAGTGAACAGAGTAAATAAAATCTTGTGAGAAGAGACTAGCTCCAGAAAACGTGCCAGTTAGGCAGCAATGATCAGCAACACAGAATGATCATAGGATCATCCTTCAGGTTGGAAGGGGCCTCAGGAGGTGTCTGGTCCAACTTCCTACTCAAAGCAGGGTCATCTGTGAGATCAGACCAGATTGCTCAGGTTTCATCCAGTTGGGTCGTGAAAGCCTCCAAGCATGGAGACTGCACACCCTCTCTGTGCAGCCTCTTCCATTGCTTGACTAACCTCATGGCAGAAAAGTTTTTTCTTATTTCCAGCCTGAACCTCTCATATTTCAACTTACGTGTGTTGTCTCTTGTTCTTCCACCACACCCCACTGTAAACAACCTGGCTCTGACTTCTCAATAAGCTCCCCTCAGGTATGGGAAGGCTATCACCAAAGCCTTCTTTCCTGCAGGCTGAGCAAACTCAGTTCCCTTAGCCTCTTCTCACAGGGCTAATGCTCCAGCCCCCTGACCGTCTTGGCGTCCTCCTTTGTCTACATTGCGGTAACACTCAGCAAGCTGATGAGTGACACAGGAGGCCTATCTGGACGTTGCTGGGGCTATCACATGCAGGTCCACGTGATGGTTGTAGTCTGGACGGGCTTGGTGGCTGCACATGAGCCATACTGCTCTCTCCAACCTCTTCTGAGGTATATCGGTATTTTTGCTGACCACCAGCTAGAAGCACTGCCAGGACCTGATGCTGTTGGCTGGCCTGGCCTTGGCCTTCTCAGCAGATTCCTGGGCTAATGGTGTGGCATTACTAATTTCAGGTATTAATTTAGAAAAATGTTAGCCTGGATTTGAAAATCTTGACATATTTTAAATGCTGTAGATGTTAAAATGCTGTAGAGTTTCTTTTACTTTGCTGGGTGGTTTTTGAGCTGCTGAGGTACACATTTTAAGCACAATAGTCTTAAAAATTGTTAAGTGTCTTGTAATTGCATAACTGCAGGAGCCAAGGCTTTAGAGACAATACTGAATATCATGAAATTTATGATTTGGTTTTAAAATCAAGCAACATTGATAAGATCAAGAGTCTGTTGCTTTTGTAAAGCAAATGTTCATCTAAGAAGGGTTTTTTCAAATAGTGAACCATGTCTGTAAAGTTCTAAAATGATAGCTGCTATTGTGTGCTCATCTGCTTGGCACAGTAATTAAAGTATACATTAATGCTCTAAGACACACATTTAGAAATATGGATTGAAATTAATCACCCTGACACTATACAGATTGCTTGCCAAGTACAATGGCATATATGTTTCTATAGAAAGTTGTATGTTTGTGTATTCTACATGGGTGCAGTTAAATTTAAAATTTCATATATTTAGTTTTATTAAATATAATTTAAATGTTAAAATACTTTTAATTTTATTAAATGTATGTGGGGGTTTATGACATATTTAACCTATCTGGGACAAGTGTTTTTAAAGGTAAATCTTTCACTGTAATAACCACTGAAGATTAAATTGTCAAGATACTCAAATATCACTCAAGGAGTCTTTGAGTTGTCCACAAGCATCTGTGTGAACAGGGCAACAGGAATTCCTGTCTCTGCAAGATTTGAATCATCCGAGATGACTAGTTCGCACATACACACTGCAGATGGGGATGAGTCTCTCACAGCACACCAGGCTTGGTCCCTCTCTCACAAACTGTGGAATGGATTTTTATGAGAGACCAGCTTTGTGGAGGAGGCCCTTCTCTAGTTAAAAAGCGTGATAGTTCTTCAGCCATTAATTAGTTCTATCTTAGATCTAAGCTTGTGGTGTTGGTTTCATCTCTGGCTTCCTGAACACTGCCACGTCCTTAGGAAATCTCCAGTGCGAATTTACAGGCTGTACGGTTACAAAGTGAGGTAGTGCCACTGTCGGTAACACAGTTACTCTTCATACTAGAAAACCTTTGTGATAAATAATCCGCAAGATGCTTGAGAAACGGTTCTGTTACTCCTATGCTGGACAATCATCAGATCAGGTTTACTCTGTTATTTTACAGACTACGTGACTTGTAAGTCAAAAAGCAGGTGTTTGTCCTTTTCACGTCGCTGAAATGCATGCGGCGTACAGTTCAAAACAATACTGCTGTCCTGCTTTACAATGCAGATAACTTCTTTTCTTTTACAGTTTGTCTCACTGTATAGAGAGCAGTTGGAAATATATGTGCGCACTGCTCGATCTGTTGCTTTTTCCTCATGGTACAGCGCAGTCTCCTGACAAAGGGTCTTGTTCTGTGCAGTGCAATCGCGAAGCTAATGGATTAAGATTGAGAGGTATCTAGCAGCATGTAGATGAAAAGGACACAAAAAGAATAAAATCGTTGTATGGGGAATTGTTTGAGAATTGCTGCCCTTGCAAAGTTAAAATGTGTGCACTAAAAATGTCTTGTTCTTCCCTGCCTGCACTCTGATATAGGACCCAATTTTTAAAAACGGATGTTTCTGTAAAACTTTGATTTTTAGACTCGCACTTCTGTACATACTTCTTTGTATGTTTGAGATCTAAATGCAGTGTTCAGGTGTCCTTTCTGTTACAGCTAATACTGATGACCCTGCCCAAGAGTTACAAAAGCAGAAAAAAGAAAACTCTTACAGACATTTGCTGCTTCAGTTGATAAATATTTACATGTTTGTGCATGGTGGAAGATTTTTCTCTTTTTTTAAATTATTTTTTCAGTGTATCAGCCTGGATGTAGTCTCCCTGTAAGGAGTGTGAAATTTGCAGCAGAAGAATTACGGTTTAACACTGAAAAAGCTCTTCTTCATCTGAACCGTCATTCAAAACACAGGATGAAAGTAGCTGAATAGAAGTTTTCTATCACATTGTCTGCAGGACTCCTAGAAGATTCTTCTGAAACTTGGGGTAAGGTTAAAAAAAAGGACAAATAACTTAACTGTAAAATAGAAGCTGATATGAAGTGCGAAGGTATAATTCTAGGGCAGAGAAGAAGATACTGTTTGTGTATTGACCTCTATGCTGAAATGTCTATAGGAGCAATTCCATGTAAGAAAGTTTCAATGCAGTAGTTGTTAAAATAATGAAAACAGAAACAACAATAAGCCCAACTTTACTACCGGAATTAAATATATATATATTTGCAGAAATTGTTTGCTATTCAAAAATGAAAACATCTATTATGTTTTCTTTATTTTTTGATAATATATGCCAAAGCACAGAAGTGTTTAACTGTGAAAAATAATTTTTAGTGTGAGTATGGAAAGTATGAATCGCTGAGTAGTACGATATGTTTTGGCTTGCTCAGCTCCTGAGAAATAGCTGAAATATTTGCACTGTATACAGTTAATGTTGTTGCCTTGTTCTTAGTGTTTTTGTTTTGTATTCAATAGTGGTATCCAGTATCTTACATTTGGTGAATTAAATTTTTCTAGTTTATTTCCTTATTGCCATATCAATTTAGTACAGGTAGTTGGGGTGTCATCAGGATACCTTCTCTGAGACTGTAGTCGTAGTATTTCATATAAAGAGCATTTTCCAAGGGATATCAGTACTTTCTCGTATACATGAGTCTTTTTCTCCTGCTTCTGTTTCAGGTCATATATATAACTAAAATTCATGCCAAAGACCTTGTTGTCTAAATGTATATCGGGTACAGTTCTTAATATTGCAGGTGTTACGTTCATGGCAATATAAAATGCTTCTTAGGACAAATAATGGAATGCTTACATAACAGCCTTAGGAATTTGGCCAGGGCATACAAACAATTTATTTTTCATTTGTTTATAGTCAGACAAGTTTATAATTAAGACAGTAACGGGCATAAGCATTCTTGCAGCCTTTGCATCTCATCTTTCTCGTTAACATCAAAGAGAATATTTGTCGTAGAAAACATAGCAGTTGGTAATAAGTGTGGGAGAATCAATAGCATGCAGATTTTTTTTTTCTTTTTTTTTCTTTTTTTTTCAATCTGGTTATCCCCTATCCTCCTATTGTCTGTATATCTGCAATAAAGGAAAAGCATGCATATTTTTTTTTTGTTATCATTCCAACTGCTGTAGATAAAAATGATAGCCATACACTGGTACCACATTCTGTGCACTCCCCAGACCACCAGACGTATTAATGAAAATGTGCGAAGACTTATATAACCATTACATCAGTGTCTTATTTCTAGAAATGGCTAGTGTAAATTACCCTTTTGCTCATGAATCCATTGGACTGATCTGTAGCCTGCGTGGTCCAGCTATGGATTAAATCATGAACGTGATAAAGCTGAACAGGAATCCTGGCACAGGATGATATTACTTTGTTTTGCATAGGAAACACATATGTGGGTGAATATATGTGTGTTCGTGCATACATGTGTATAGATATATAAATGTGTTTTGGATTTACCGTGTCTGAGGACAAAGCCCTATATGTGACGGACCTTTTAACTTAAAGGGTTGTGCATCTTTTGTGTCAGTTCTGAGACAGATGAGATCAGCTGAAATATCAATTCTGGAGGGTCGCTGGTGTGTACGAGAGAGTTGCCAGCAATACAGTTTCTCTGAGGGCCCTTTGAGTCTATGATTTGACTCCTCTCACAGCTTGGTCCAAAATAGCGTGTATTTGTTGGCTATGAAGACCATTTGTCTCTGCAACAACTAGGGACATTTGTTTGGGGCAGTGCATATCTGCTGGAAGGGTACTGGGGAGTTGTGAGTTTCAAGGCCTTAAAGTAATTATATCGAGTAATGACTTCCATTGATGAAATGTTACCAGTTTGCTGATTGTTGTCTTGGTTTATGTCTTGGATTATATGCCAGTGGTGTTAAAAAGCTGAGATTTGAGTGTTAATATATTTTACACTGAATTTAAAACATAAATAGCTCACCATAAGAATCTTCTTATTAAAAAAGAGAGAGAGGAAAAATCAGTCTGATTAAGAGGTTGTTGTTCTTATTAAGAAAATAGTGAGTTATTATTGCTACTTCTGATGTACATAAGTCTAGTTATACATATATCTCTTTAGGACTAGACCTCAGAAAAAATTGCAAGATCAGAGACTAAATTAAACCTTCTAAAACTTCATTCTCATGCACTTCTAAGGAAGTGGTCTATTCCAAGAACTCTGATGTATAAAATCTTGTTAAGTTTAAAGTCTCTGCAGGTTGAAGTTCATTTTTTGAGGAAGAAACCCAGCTAACAATAAAACCAGGAAACGCCCAATGATATTGTCACAAATAGTTAATTAAAATAAATTTGTAGACAGAACTTCTGCAATCTGTACAACAAATACTAACCTGTTGAGTGGTAGAGTAACACTTTCTTTCTTTTTACTGCTATTTTATTTCACAATTTCCTCAGTAATAATATGGTTTCTTTTGTAAAAACTAATCTTTGTGTCTTGGGCTAACTAACATTCAATACTCTTCTGTTGGTTCTCTTGTATATTTGTAGGAGGATTTTTTTGGAACATACCTCAAGTCTTTTAATGCCCAATAAACGTTCCTTCAAACACGTTTGCTCTGGATACTCTCAGGGGGAGGAGAAACTGTTCTCCCATGCTTCCCACGTCCTTGATAGGTGGAGCTGACTGTCAGCAACGCTGCTGTTGCTGCATTGCTCCAGGTAGAAATAGAAATAGAAATCAGTAAATCTGTTCTTGTCTCACCTGTTGCAAAGTGAGAAATGAGGCATTTTGAAAACAGATGCAAACGCAGATTCAAATTACGTTTGCTCATTTCTAATTTCTCAGTTTCTGGCCTAGGGAGCATGATGTTCTCAAATCCTCGAACTAGCAGAGGGGAAAGGCTGACCCAGTGCTTGTTACATTTCTTGAAAGTTAATTTATGTGTGTTCAGACGAAGAAGGAGGTTTAGTTGTGTGGGGTTTTTTTTCTCAGCTTCAGTTTTCTTTGTAATTCCTAAGAAATTGAATAATTTGGACTTCTCATACCAAAAGCTTTAGACCCACCTGTGAAAAGCAGATTCCCTTGTACACAAGAGATCTTAACTCGGCTGGTGAGAAATGAATACAGAAAATGGACAGTGCAGTTGCTCCAATACTAAATTGCTCTTGCAAGCCTTTCAAGTCTGGATTTCTTTCCAGTCCAAGGAAATGACTGATAATCTTATTTTTTTCAGAGAAGGAATGTGCTGGCATAGAAGTCCAGTATGCAACATAAAGGTTAAGACACATCCTCAAGTTAATTAATTGGAAAGGTATTGACTTTCTCCATCCAACTAAAATGATAGTAGTAAAGCAGGGAAAGTTAATTGTAGGAGAAGTCGGTTGCCTCATATTTGCATTGTTTTCAGTTCCTTAGAGCATTGCCAAACTTAAAATATTTGGGATGAACTTTCAGTGCTGAGCATATTATTCAGACCTACTGTTGTAGGGCAATTTCAGTCAAAACAGTTAGCTTTTTCTGAGACGGGAGCAGTCTTACCTTTGGCGTTTTATAAATTTTGAGGACTTTATGCTTTAACTGCAATCTTTTTCTCTTCAGTCCTCTAAATATAAATCCTTGTTCATACACTCAGTTGGCTGATTGAATCTCCAGCTGAAAAGTGATTGTGAGAAGAATGTATGTTCCTTGTAATTCAAACCTTTTTCTGATAGATTCTGAAAAATGTCTACAGGCTTAAATAAATATGGCAGTGGTCTTCAGTATGTAGCTCTCTTTCTCTGTACATAATTCCTATACAAGAGGTTCTGTAAGAAAAAGTGGCTCAGCTCTAGCTAACATTGAAAAAAGAAATTTTATTTTGAAGATTCAAGGAACAAAAGGAGCTTGCAAGGAATAGCGTAAGAAGGTAATTAAATTCTGTGGGTAACCAGGAGAAAGGTAGAAAGGCAGTAATGTTAACTCTAGAGTATTTTGGGTAAGTCATAATCTTTCTATTATTTTGGTAAAAGTCATATTCTGTATTTTCCATAGATATTATATTTTTACAAACTACCAAATAGGTTACCAAATATTTTCATAGTCTCATAATATTACTTGAGTACTTCCAATAACTTGCTTATGTTAGTAATCAATGAAACTGAATTTTAAACAAACAGTGATTAGCATGTATGAATTCTCATCATTGGAAGCTACGTACCCAGCTAAAGCAAAATCTAAGACAAATAGGCATCAGATGAGTTGATATTTTCTACATTAAAGCACTAGGAGTGTAATTTCTCCGTAGGTGATGAAGTGAAATAGGTGATTTTTCCCACCTACTTCAAAAACCTGCTCTGAATGGAAGGGTTGTTTCTGTAAGTGCCTACATCCTGTTCGTCAGGTATGGCGAGTGCCTATTGCTGGGCATCGAATGCCTGGCAGGTTGAATTCACAGGAGATGACCCGCACACCTATATTGCTTGGGACTGGAATCAGTGCCTGTTAAATTGACTGGGAAGAGGTGTGCTACTTTTAACAGGAGACACCTCTGTCACATGCATAAGTGTCTTCTGTGTTCCTGCTTTGCAAAATGCATCAGGAATTATTATTTCTAATAAAAAGAAGTTTCTTCAATTCACTGTCAGAAATAAGAATGGCCTAGTTATTAAAAACTATTAAATATATACAAGCAGAAAATCAAAATTAAACCTCACCAGTGAGGTTTTACTAAAAATGTTGACATTGAAGGAAATAAAATTAAGTCATCATATACTCCAGATACATTATTCCGTGCTGAATTTTTAAGAGTCTTGGTTTTGAAGCTTTGTATTTTTATTTACACCAGCAGCCTAATCACCACAGTTCAGAAGAGCGTTAGCAACATGTGGCTATTCCTGACAGATGCCACACTGGAGATCAAATTACTTAGGGGATTGCTAATAATGTTTTGTACCTGTGTATGCAATTGATGCCAAAGCATCCTCAACTAACTAGTGGCAGCAGAGCTGTATAAATCCAAAGCTTAGTCTCATTCTTGTGTTTTGGGACTTAAAGCTCTTTCATCGTGGACACCTGTATTACTTCTAAATTAGACACATTGGTATTTCAGCTTATTCCTGTTGGAGCCAGTCTTAAAATAGCAGCATGGCAGCTTGACTCCTGTTGCAAATTTTTTTATTTTTTAAATTGTCTCTGCTAAAAAAGCTGATTTAAAAACTGGAAGTCAGTTGTCATTTTTTAGGAAGTATCATAATCTGTTAACATCGTAGTTTTTCATGCATATGAGTCAGTCTATTTCTTTACAGAGAGTGGTCAAAATTGGGGTAGAAAGGGGATGTGAAAAAGGTGCCAGTGTTCTCATTTGAAATGTTAGTATGACACTGCAGTTCATCAGTGACAGATGAATCTATTAAGACAATTCTGTCTTTATATTGTATCAGACATTACGTTACTCAGTCTTTGGGCTTCTGTGTGGTTTTGATACTTTCAGGGAAATGGATTTGAGAAGCATGCCTTTTTTAGTAAATTAAATGCACCTCAGAGAATAAATGAAGGAATCTTAAAGGTGCATGCTGTCTTCTCCCCTGAGAAGCACACACAATTTTAAATACAATCATTCTGGACTTAGCTGTGTAGTGAGGAATTCCTCTGTTAGGTATTTGACATGCTGCGGGGTATACTGTCTTGTATCTCAAAGTGATTTCTACTCTGCCTCAGTGTACTTGAGGCATAGTATTTCATTAATGCTAAACTGACCTCAGGTACATCCAGTTGAATGGACTGCACAACTTTCATTAACAGTTTAGTCTCTCATCTAATGATTCTTATGGCTCCCAAGGTTTTTTCCACCCATGCCCCAGTAGTTTATAGGCGTGCTCAGTGATATGGCTGGGTGATACGGCGCGTTTTCTTTTCTGTGAACAAGTATCTGGTATGAAACCACATCCCAACTTTGGTATTACTGCTGCAGAACACAGATCAGGTGAATTATTAAAGCTGATTTAAAACTCACCATTGAATTTCACTGCTTCCTAGAGGTCTAAAATACTGCTCTCAGATAGTTCCTTAGCACTACAGAGCAGCCCACAGGCTGGTTAGTGTGGCTGTAGCATCCAGACAACTTGTAACACAGCCACGGAGATGTTTGATTAGGAACCTAATCTTTGCTCTCATTTACCGGTCGGTGCCTAGCACTGACACTTGCTTCTGACAACCTGGCCCATAATACATGCTTAGAGGCTAGTCTTTAATTTTTCCTTTACATTGGACCTTGAACGAAGAATATCTCTCTTCAGGTGGCCTGAGAGGAGGGACATTTTGGGTATGCTTTTAAGAAACCAGGTTTAGATGGTGGGTGAAACCCTACCAGTTTTGAGCTCATTATCTCTCGTCTCATGTTTTTGAAGACTTTAGACAGTTCCAGCCTGATGTGCTGCCTATCAGGGGACTGTAGCAATTGCTGAGATTGATAGCAGCATAGGAGAAGGCGGTACGTTAAAGATATTGGAGCTCTTTTACAGGTGATATCTAGTATTCTTTGATTAAATCTGAACACGTGATATACAGGATATGATTCTTATTTTGTTGGGTTTTTTTAAAATGAATTCTTTTTTTATGGGAGAGAACTGCTTCTGCTATATGAAGGCTCCAGAGTGCATGCTGTTGGTGAAAAGTAAATTTAAGGGCATGTTATTTCTAATGTAAATGTGGAACTGCTGTGGTCATGGGTGCACAGACTGCTCTAAATTCATAGGTTCATGCAGCACTACTGCTCTGACTACAAATACTGATTATAGGATAATAGTATAAAGAAAGTGCAATGTGGCCTTTTCCCAATTTTTGATATGGTTTAGCAGCTAGAAATGAAATTAATCAATGCCATTTGACCACTCAGCTCTCTGTGGAAGAGCTCCACAAATCATGAGTGAGTCTAGGGCTACCAAGATGGTTGACATAATCAGAAGGTACATCTATAAAACTGGTTTTGTACAATCTGGGTTCAAGCAACTATCTGGCCTTCCTGTTCTTTTTTTTTAATTTCAGTTCTCTTGAGTATTATTAGACAATGAAATTGTGTGTCCACAAAATTCAGATTTAGTAAACTGGCCACAATAAACAATTATTTATAAATAAAAGCATGAAAGAATAAATAGTTTTAAGTGTATATTAGATTTAATTGTAACAGCTGTGCGATATATTATTCTCAGACTCTGGAATGAGGAGCTGGGACTGACGTAAGTTGCTCTGAGTGTTCCCCGGATTAAAAATTCTTGCTGTTTGGATTCTGTCATGAAATGGTTGGCATCCCAACAATCATGACAAGTGTATATGTTGGCAAGGAATTAAAAATGAGTGGTGCCTCTGAAATTTTGCAGGAGGTTTACTGCCTGGGGATGGTAGACAGTTGTAGCTGTTACTAATGCCGTTCTGTTGTCCATGTTGCAGCTAATTTCTAAAACAAAGCAAGATTGGTCGCACATTCCACTTGGTAATAAGAACTGCTACGTTTGGTTTTCTTTTAGCATTTTCTGAGACTGGCGTTTTTATGTGCCCATTTAATTTTTTTGTTGTTGTTTTGATAATAAATCTGACTACAAGACCTCTCTGCCTTTAAAGCACAGTAAGGGCTGCTTGATTTTTCAAGCATGACCCTCCTAAAATATTTACCCTCAAGAGGAAATACCTGATTTTTCATTTGTCTTTGATCCAGTCTCATCAATGCAATTTTACTTCTTCAAACAATTGAGCCTGCAGTTCATTATAGTGCAAGACTGGAACCTTTCTGTTATCTTATTTTTAGCAACAATTACATCGAGCCTTAAAATCGCATTTGCAAAAAGAAAGGCCTGTACCAATCCCTGATCTTAGCCCTTAAAATTTGCTGTCACTTACGCTTCCAAGAGGATTGAATTCCAGCACCTTTGTTCTCCCGAGAGAAGAGAAGTTGGAGGTGAGGCGTTGTTTGGTGGTGTGGCTTGATGATATTTCTCTATGGCCAAGTCAAATTAAGCATACGGTAACCTCACAAAACTATTTCAATTCTCGCATCTTTGCAGTATTTTCACTTACTCTCCTAAAGTACATTAAACAATGTTTTTACTTCTTTGAGGTGTAGTAGCATTGTTTGGCTCGTGTACTTGACCTAAGGATCCTGTGTCTGTTTTACAGTCAGTCCCTCCGGGATTGGCTGTGTGTGACCCATTTTGAAGTGCTGGCTGTCATGTGAATGTTAATGGCCACCTCCACCTACGAAATGAGGGTGGATGGTCGGAGAGCCCTTCGATGCCATGCCTCAGGCAGGAGCACTCTTGGTGGTGACTCAGTGGAGCTTCTCAACCCGAGGCAGCGAGGCACTCTGCACCTGCAAAGCAACTTAGCCCAGCAGGAGGAACTGAGGGGGAGCTCTGTTCCTACGGGTTTTAGCATCTTCCCAGAGCAGAGCCTCTGACTATTTTTTAGTGCTTATGTACTTGATTAAAACATAATTTCCCTTCAGCTTATGGAGCTGAGAAGCTGTTAGAGGCATGAATTAATGGGGACACAGGTTGTGTCTGCTACAGAGTCGAGGAGCTGTGCTGCAGAAGAGAAAAATCATTCTGCTAGGTGATTTGTTAGGTTCAAGCAATGCTTCTTAATGTTTATCTGCAGTTGGAACTGACTGACACCATCACTTCTTCTTAGGAAACTCTCCATTAGAGAATGTTGTAGTTTTCTTAAACATGGTTATTAGAGGTCTAGGAAAAGAAACGTAATACTTAGGCAGGAGGGACGTGAGGGAGAATACTTCAGAAGATTTGGAGGTGTCTGCCAAGCTTGTCAGAACAACCTCCTGTCACTGTGGCTGTGGCAACCCAACTGGAACTTGGAAAGAGGAGCCTAGTTTGCCAGTTTGAAAAACTGGATATTTTATTCGCATTGCACCTGACTGAAATATTGTATGTAGTAACGCTCTCCAAATACCCGTATTAAAGTTGTCTGCAAAAATATGGAGCCCTCATGTTATTTACCTAGCATACTGTGCATGGAAACATGGTTAGCATCAGGCAGGCTGAGAGAGACCCACAGAGAGGAAAAAAACTGATTAACAGCACCTAGAAATGGGCAAATTAGTCCCCTGCCAAGGAATCAGACCACTAGAATGCGAAACTTCCAGGCCAAGAAGATTTCATGTGTATGTGGAAGAATTGTGTCTGTATATGAACCTGACAAAGGGAATAAAAATGACAAAGTGAAGGTACAGCTTTTTCACATCTTCACAGGACAAAATGAAAGAGTGAAATAAAATTGCCAGGAATGAATACACAAACTCTGGAACAGCTGAGGAAAATATTTGAGGAAAATATACACAAGGTATCAGAGGGATACTTTTCTCTAAATCCCAAAAGCAAGAAGCAGGGAAGAGGATAGATGCTTGCATCGTGTTGTTGAGAATTCTGGCATGCACATGTACTTTAGAGACATAAAAGATCTCCTAATTAGAGACAGGATCATTTGTGGGACATGTGATTCCAGTTTATAGGAGGAATTGCTGAGAAAAAGACATCTAACCCTAAAGGAATGAATCAAAGAACAAGAACAGCTGAACTGTCCAGGGAAAGGAGCAAAATGATGGCTGCTCTTGCAATACATAAGCTATGCTTAAAATGAATCCAGGAAACAGGGCAGAGACAGGCTCATGAAGTATGCCGCTGTGGTATTGTGCTGGTGCGCTCCTCTGAACACGTACTGGAAGGAGCGTGGAAATCATCATTACTGAGGTCTCAGTGCTGCATGCAGCCTCTTTTGTGAAAAAGCAGCTGTACTTAAAGTTACAGAGAAATTTCCAAGGTGCAGGAGGAAATTTACAGCAAGACTTAAGCAAATTCAACATCTTATAGCACGTGTCCACTGCAGAAAGTGGTCGCTGCCTATGTTTTCAGCTACTGATCGCAACAACTGTACTTGCCTTACACTCGTGGATCAGCAGCATTGCTCGGATGGCAGTGGGGACGTGGAGCCAGCCAGCAGCACTGCTGCGGGGAGTGACAGCAAGGCACCGCTGGGAAGCAGAGGGCAGGATGAGCGCAACCAGGTTGTGTGGAGGCAACCATCCGGGCCAGTGGTGAAATGAAGGCTGTGAGCAATGTATGAAAGCAAAGTAACATTAGGGGCTGGTAGGAATGGAGTCACAAGAGCATAATTCAGTGAGCAGCCAGACTGTGCCATGTGTGTCTGGCTGACGCCTCGTGGGCTCTCTCGTCCTCAGCCAGAGATAGAGGAGGCAGAAGGAAACTAACAGGCAATATGGTGGGGCTTCAGCAGGGTGGAAGCACGTTCTGTTTCAGTAGAACAGGAAACAAGAGACACTTCTGCAGTTCAACATGTGTGTGAAGGAATATGAAATCAAACTGGTCCAAGTGGGCTGGCGATGAAGGCCAGCCTTTAGGTGTCTTTAGGTTAGCAACCTATAGTTAGTCACCAAATGTTTGCATGAAAAGCACAACAGCTGTCAAAAAGAAAGTTGTGGTGACCTGTCTGCGATTCAGAGAGAGGAGGACAAGTAGGAAGATAATGTTTAAAAGAGGCACCAGGAAGTTAATCTATCTGAATATGACCTGAATGTTACCCCCATTTTTTGTGTTTCTGTACACGGTTCTCTAAAGAAAGGCCAATTACATTTTAGAAGAATAGGGGCCTCTGATGTTGTTATTCATCATGTGGTACATGAAACACTAACACTAACTCAGAAATTGTGAGTTAACCTTGTCCTTTCATCACGTATGATCATCTCATCACTAGACTGGTGACTGCTCAAAGCTTCCTGAAAATGGTTGGGCCCCAGACAGCTAAACTTTTATACATCAGTACAAAAGCAGCAAAGAAGATGAGAAGGAAAACTGATTGTCCCAAGAGACAAAGCATAGTGGTTTGGGTAGTTCTGCTTAGAAAGTCACTTGTGGCTTTTATAATGAGGAACTTAAGGTTTGAATTTTCAGACTTATTAGCTGTACATTTGTTTGTTTTTTATTAACTTAATATACTATGTGCCACATTTTCTTTGGGGTATTGAGTCAAGTGATGGATTCATCCAGTTTAGCTCTAAATGCACGGGCTTTCTTTTTTATAAAATTTTGAAGAGATTTGGGTCTTAAATTTCCTGAATTACTTTATTTTCTGTCTGTATATTTTTGGTACAGCAGCTAATGTTTTCTGTCCTGTTTCGTTTCTGAGAATATGTGCTTCTGGCTAAGGTAGAAAGGTAATGTAGTTTCTGTTTATTCTCTTTCTTGACCTGTGAGAATTAGAGTTGTCTTCTTATATGAGCAGACATAGTTAAACCATTTCAGTCTACAAAAGAATCCCTGGAAGTTTGCAATCCCCTAGCTCTCTGCTCCAATAGAAAAGAAAAACAGGTTTTAAAAAGTCTGAGAAAGATATGGCTATTAAGCTAATACAGTATACTTCATTTAGCTGCTAAAAATCTTGACTGTTAACAGTGATTAAATATAATTGCATCAGAAAAGGTGGTGTAAAAAAAACCAAAACACCCTGACTTTCATTAGAAGCTATCTTTAGGAAATCCTGATTACTTGTGTAAAAAGTTACATGTAACATTGCTGTTTTATTTTGGGTAGTGCTTTGAAGGTTTCTTAAACCCAGGAATATGTAGAAAGAATAAATAAACCATAGCAGAACAAATACACATTTCTGAAGTATTCTGCTAGGTTTCATTATATATCTGCAGTACGTGTGGTTTATTTGAAAAGAAAATTGGGCATAAAACTGAAAAGTTAATGGAAAAATACTCAACCATCTTAAAGATCTGACCAAATAATAAAGATATTTGCAAGAAAAAACAGATGAACAAACCACCAGCTATGTGCCAGATGAAATTTTCATTGAATGGAATGGAAGGACTCCCAGTAATCCAGTAATTTCGGTTAAAGCTATTGAATTAATTATCTTTTTTTTTTTTTTTGCTACTCTTCAATTTGGAAGGGAATCTGTTCATTATTGTAAGAGCTGAAAAACAATTTGCTAAACTTTTTCTCTTATTTTCATATATTTAAAATCTGAGCTATGTCATGTCCTTAACACTACACAATCTTTGTAGAGGTTTTAAAATTTCTGCAAGTTATGTGATCTGAAAAGGTTCTTCCTAGACAGTAAAATGTTAACAAATTAAGCAGTTTTGGTATAACGCAGAATACCACACGCTGTTCTGTATCCTTGGAGCTGAACTGGGTATTTGCAGATTTGGTTTTATTCTGTAGATTATGAGAAATTATGTAAACTGAAAGAGGATTGTAAAACATCCTTCAGTGAAATACTGAAAATTATGGAATAACCTAATTCTTACATAGCTTTGTCACTGGCAATGTTAAATATTACTGCAAGTATTTATTGCAAGAGCCTCAGTTACTACTAAGACAAAATGTGATGGTTGGAGGCCATCTTGGGCATAGTGATCACGAAATCAGAGTTTTCGATTCTCGGAGAAGTAAGGGGGGGGTCAGCAGAACTGCCACCTTGGACTTCCTGAGGGCAGACTTTGGCCTGCTCAGGACACTGGTCGAGAGGGTCCCTTGGGAGGCAGTCCTGAAGGGCAAAGGGGTGTAGGAAGGCTGGACATTCTTCAAGAAGGAAATCTTCAAGGCGCAGGAGCGGGCTGTCCCCATGTGCCTGAAAGATGAGCTGGCAGGGAAGAAGACCAGCCTGGCTGAACAGAGAGCTTTGGCTGGAATTCAGGAAAAAACGGAGAGTTTATGACCTTTGGAAGAAGATGCAAGCAGCTCAGGAGGACTACAGAGATATCGTGAGGTTATGCAGGGAGAAAATTAGAAGGGCCAAAGCCCAACTAGAACTTAATCTGGCTACTGCCTTAAAAGACAATAAAAAATGTTTCTATAAACACATTAACAACAAAAGGAGGGCTAAGGAGAATCTCCATCCTTTATTGGATGCGGGGGGAAACACAGTGACAAAGGATGAAGAAAAGGCTGAGGTACTTAATGCCTTCTTTGCCTCAGTCTTTAATGGTAAGACCAGTTGTTCTCAGGGTACCCAGCCACCTGAGCTG
>NW_009233224.1:0-244 GCF_000690835.1 Fulmarus glacialis | reverse complement strand
TCAGTCTGACCTCGGTGAGGGTAAGTTTATAGAGCAGATCACCTTGAGTGCCATCACGTGGCACGTACAGGACAACCAGGTGATCAGGCCCAATCAGCATGGGTTTATGAAAGGCAGGTCCTGCTTGATTAACTTGGTCTCCTTCTATGACAAGGTGACCCGCTTAGTGGATGAGGGAAAGGCTGTGGATGTTGGCTTTAGTAAAGCCTTTGGCACGTTTCCTACAGCATTCTCCTGGAGAAAC
>NW_009233223.1:0-19984 GCF_000690835.1 Fulmarus glacialis | reverse complement strand
ATGATTCTATGATTCTATGATTCTGTAATATGGACTGCTATGTCTATATGAAAAGTGCAAGAGACATCTGTGTCTGTGAACCAACATTTTCAGTCACCTCTCAGGTTAGATCCTCACTGGATTTAATTTATTTAGCAGAGTTAGACTGATCTTTTCAGCTGTGGATTTGACTCTACAGCTGTACAGTATACATAAATTCAGTAAAATACCTCTCACTGCCATTGAAGTTATGGCAAAACTGTGACTTGTTTCCAGAGGAACTGGCCAATAATTTTATTTTATGTATTGTGATTGGTCTGATGTTAGGTACTGTGTTCTGAGAAAAATCTACTATTTATTTACCCTAGAGTTAATGTTCCAGTATTTCATAACCTTTCATTAAACCACATGCATCTTTCTCATCTTTTGTCTTTTCTGATCACATCTAAATTGTACAGTGCGGTGTTTGCCTTGCTACCTGCTACTCGCTCAACAGAAATTAAGTGATTGCTTTCCTTTGTGATTTGTAAGCTCTTCCAGGCATAATTCTGCTTTCTGCCAACCACCCATATTAATCTGTTAACATAGCTCCTTTTGTAGAATGAGTATTTATTTAGAAATTCCCAATTAGAAAAAGCATGTCCCATTTTATTTTATCTTGCGTATGAATGTGGAGTGACTAATGTGCTGAAATCATAAAGTCAGGTCATATAATTTATTCATCTATAATGACACGACTCATCTAGATCAGGAGAGAGGTAGAGAATATTTCTGTTGACCCAGACCTCCAACCACTGGCAAACAGATGTGTCCCATGGATTGTTTTCTGTCAACACATCACATTTAGCAATGTGGCTCAGCATCTTGTCTCTCCAGATTTAATGTGGCATTTTTTTGCCAAAGGCCCAGCAGGTCCTATTCTTTCCCTGAATATGTACTCTACTGAAGGCTTACAGTTTAGCAGAAAAATCTTGGAGGGGCATTTATTAACAGCCTATGAATACAGGCCTGTAGTGTGCTGTCAGGCAGGATGGAATGAAAGCCAATTGGCTTAAACCATCAAAGAGGAATATTAATAGGTCATTAATCCACACCCTGGAGTACCTTCTCATTTAACACATTAGAAAGGCTTTTTTCCCTTTTAAACAGTTAATTTTTGTAAATACTTTTTTGTATAAACAAATTCTGAAGAAGGCGGAATATATATCATTTGACTGGCAGGATGGAATGGGACAGAGGGAAGGGGAAAACTGTTAAATATGGGGAAAAACAGCAGGCAAAATGGATATAAAAAGGAATACATGAAATACTAGGAAATTATATTAAAAAAAGTTATGAAGTAAGACAATTTATCATGAGAAGTTGGGAGGCAATATTGTTGAAGAAAGTCAATGCTACATTAGATATCCATTTACAGTGCTTGATGAGAAATATTGAAATTAATTCTGATAGAATACATGAGTCTTGAAGTTGCTTCGAGGTTTATTATGACATTACAATACTTTGTTATTAGTATATGACAAAGATCTAGGGAGAGTAGAGAAAGTCACAGACTGTTAAAACAGATTTTAAAAATGCGTAAATAAAGTCCTGTAATTTAGTAATCTCTTTTTAGTCTCCATTAATGAAACTTGGCCCATGATATCGACTGTGTAAAGGGCTGAGGACAGAGAAGAAAATTAAAAGCAAGAAGAAAAACTATCATTGTCATTCTCTCAGTTGCAGATATTTACATATCGGCACAAAACCCTTCCTTTTTGTAGTGTTTATTATTCTATGTGTGCAAAGAATTATATATTATATGGAATAAATTCTTTTAACTTCCCATCATCTAGTCTTTGTGCACATTAGATACTATTTTGCTTGGGTAGCTTGAGGCTAGTTTCAAAATGAGGAATGGCCATTAACAAAAGGCAGGACTCCAAGGCCTGCTTTCCTTGAAGTATCATTCCAAAGGGAAGGAGAATTAAGCTAATGTGCACAGCTTTACTTCAAGCATCCACTTTAGTCTGGGAAGATCAGGTATGAAAGGCCATTTCTTTTGCATCTAATTTTCTGAGAGGGTTTTTATTAGGAAAAGGAACTTAAGTGGAATCTACCCTTTCACTTCTCCTTTGCATAGAGAACAGAGGCAATCAGACCAAAGGAAGTTACTCCTCTTGTTTTTTTGTAGTTTGCATCTTTAATTTTGCAGTGATTGTATTGTTACAAATATTGTGGGAGGAAGGAAAACTAAATGAATGGGACTGCTTCTCTGGAAGTATGCCAGGGACGTGTACTGTCCTAGAAAGCTATAGAGAAGCACAGGTGACAGAACACTGGTAGTATTCATGGTGCTGAGCGGCTGAGCATTCTCTTTGTGGTGGTTCCAGAAGCCAGAGCAGAATGCTCTGAGGTTCTATTTTCCTGGGCATCTTGATTGTGAACAAGGACTTAGAAGGGAAAGCCTGGCCACTGGCAACCCTCTACCTTTCTCTAATGAGATAGGACTGAAAGTTGACCACATGCATCTTCCCTCTAAACAGTGCAACAAGCAGAGCTCGGAGGTACTTTAAATGAATCTGGTAACACCTATACCACTGGCACATGAAGCAGCAATTTAGTTCCCATCACACCAGTATTTAGCTAGACCTTCTCCATATTTCTCTTTTCTAAATGTTATTTTGCCATTAGAGCAAATCCTATATTTCAAGAAGGTAGACGAGAAATACTGAATTAATTTTTGCTGCACTATATATTCTTGTTATTTCATAAAATATCTTTTGCTATTATTTCAAATAATAAGTTTGGGAAGGTGAACCCTCACTACAGGTTTCCCTCCTATAGGAGGAAGTTTCTTTTTAAGGAAATCCAATCTAATTTTGAATGTTTCAACAGAACTATGCTGTCATATTTCTTCCAGTCGTTTGTCTAATAGTTACTAACTTACTATTGTCAGCCCAGCAAAACAAGTTCAAACAAAGGGAACTGCTCCATCTAGAGTTCCGTCTTGCACACAAGCTTATTAAATATTTTAATCAATTATTTTACTGGCTGTCATGGCTGCTTCTGACTTTGTCATTTAAATAATTTAGGAACAATGAATCTGCCAAGAACCTTAAAAAAACATCTGGTGATCTGGTGGTCTCAAACTAATTATAAATCTCTGAGAGGAAGGTATGCACATAACAAAAGATAACTAGTTTTGCAGTAGTGTAGCGGGGGAAAAAGTTTTCTCCAGAGGTGAGGTGCTCAGATTCTGATGCACAAAGATGATAATTCCTGTAATTTTATCAAAGCTAGTCTAACTCCAGTGCACATTTCTGCAAATACTTATTTGCATAAGTATCTTCCTGTGGCAATGAGTTCCACAGAATATAAAGGTAACACCTAAAACTATACTGAAATATATATATAGTTTGCATTTTAATTTACTGAAAGTGCTTTGTATTCAGAGAAAATAAAATATCATTCCTATATCAAACTTATCTTGATCTTTCTTATCCTGCTTAACATATCTGAATGCCTTTCTTACTAATGAGTTTAATTTCCAAATGAAAACAACAAAAAATTCTTTTTAGATTTCTACTTCCACTGTACCTCTCCTCTCAATGTTTTTATCTTCTCATTTCCATTTTTCCAGTACATTTTTTCAAATTAGTTAATCAAAACTGAATGCAGTCATCAAGGTGAAAAAATTGATAATTGCATTTTAATTAGTCAAATCTTCTGCAGTGCTACATTAAGGCAGTTACTTTAGAAGATATTTTTATACAACTCAAAAAGCTAGTAGGGGAAAAGATAGAGCTACAGAAAATCACATAAAAATACAGCAATGATGTTCAGTACATTTTGATAACTGAGGGGTGAGACAAGGTGCAGCTCACATCAGCCAAACCTGCCAAGCAGGCAGCCACCTTTCTGCCTGCTCTCAGCCCATGCAAATAAGACATGGTCTAAGCTGATTTAGCCCAGTCGAGCTGAAGTGAATTATTCTGCAGCTGCAAAGGACTATCTGTGTGCAAACAGTTACCACAAAGCAGCTAACAAATGAGAGCTTGGTTGCATTTTTTGAATCTCAGTGCTAAGTACAGAAAAGGCGACTTCTTTGCTGAGTCAGGTCACCTGTTGTGAGCGATGCTCTGCTCTAGTCAGACTGTTACTGCTGTCACTGGTTTAGAGCTCACTTGTATCTTAAAGCTACATGGCAGTCCCCCAAATCTGACAATGCTGCTTAATTTGGCCTTATCACAGTGTGACTCAGGTTAAAGTTAGAGCTCTGAGTCCATTCAGGAGGTGGGATGTACTCTAGCAATATTTAGAAATAAAGCAGAAAAAGACCAAGTGACTGCTATCCCCAGCAGGATAATGGAAGAGGAACCATTAGTAGACCTACTGGAATAAATGTGCTAAATTTTAGGACCTGGATGTTCAAGCAGAAAGATATCAAACTGCCTATTAATTTTTCTAAATGCCCAAGGCCTGGTGCAACGCAAGGTTATTATTCTGAACCTGCATACACAATGGCATTCACAGCAGAGAGATCTCATGTCGAATTTGTAAACTCCTGAAAAGATATACACAAGTGAGATATATAATTAAAAATGGCACTGCACTTCTTATAGTTTTTAATCCTGTTTTTAATTGAACTCAATGAATTATACTCCAGACAAGCAATTATCTGACTGATCTTTATGATCTTTCCAAAAACAAATGTTAAAGATGGCTTAAGCCTTTCCTTGTTCTCTCAGGATCATTGGCTAGTAAAACAGCATGCAGACAAATTAAGAAAAAATGGTAAAGACTCAACCAAACACTGGATTATGCAGGTCAATATTTCCATGGAATATTTATGTGGAAGTGAAGGCCTGTCTATTTTATATGCTGGGTAAAAATTGAGTATTAAAAATCGAGTATTAATATCTTTCACTACACATTTTCTAATGCAAGAGTAGATATGTAGGCACTCCAGAGGAATTGAGAGAAAAAAAAAATCCACCCTACTCTCTTCTGGTTTTGTCTATGTAAAAAAAAAATCAAGGGGAATGTACATGTCTTTCTTGGAATTACGAGGCTAATGTCTTTTTCTTTTATTGTATTATGGATATCTCTTAACATTTTCACAAAGGAGCAGATACAAATCAGTAACGAGGGGCAAGTAGGAAAGATTGATGTGACCCTTTAACAGGACTGATGGAACAGGGGCAAGTCATCTTAGATGCCCAGGCAAATAACAAAAGCCTGAAATTCTTTTTTTCTTTTCTTAAATTTATCTTGCTCTATGCTAGATCAAAATACTGCCTGGAAGAAGGCCAGCCTGTGGTCTTTTACAGATAATTTCATTAATGTTTCAAAGAATTCTTGCAATAAAACACAAACTTTATCTGCAGCCAGCCTACTTGCGTTATATTTGCCTCACAAAGTAGTTCTACAAGTGAAGGAAAGCGCTCACACACTAGTGATTTATTGCCAAAATTGTTCTGAGGAACCCAGCTGGCAGACTGGGTTTCTTTTAAGAACAAAACAGAAAGGTTTGTGTAAGAAAGAATCATGTAGGCACAGGAAGAATCTCTGTGAAGTTGCTTGCAGCGGTTGTGAAGTATGCCCGGCTTCCCGCCTCAGAGGCAGTGCCTGGGTGAGGCTCAGACCGCATCATCCCTCCGAGAGATTGCTGCCTCTCCTGAAAATATGTTGTAAGACTTTCGAGAATGTGTTCAAACAGACTGGAAGCTGCCTTACTGGTTAAATTTCATAACACTCAAGGCTCATCTTAAAAACATATCTCTGACTCTCAAATACATCCACTCCAACTATCCCATCATTCCACAAAGCATCTGCTTCAACTTGACACTGAAATAGACAAAGGGCATGTTTTAAAGCGGCACTTTTCAATAATTTTGTTCCAAATAAAGTCATTATTATGGGCAGTGAACCCAGGAGGGAAGTTCACTGTAATTTGATCCTCCTCCACTAATTGAATTCTTTTTTTCAATTGCTCATTTAATTTTTGATACTAATTTTGATACTACCAGAGGATGGGGGGGTAGAACCCTCTCCCTGCTGAGGGCCAAATAAGCCTTTCGAAGACATTTTACACTCACTAACACATGCTCTAGTAATAGCCAATAAATGTGCATAAAAAGAGATGGCAGTGGGCCTGAGGAAATACAGTCATGGGCTATACCCAACCTCTGGGTCACAAGTTCCCCACCCTTGCGGTTCACAGTAAAGAAAGAATTATTGATGATTGCTACAGATTTGGGTACTAAACCTACAAATTAATCCCACTTTGAAATCCATTTAGTATTCTGTAGGCAGGCAGGCTCAAGAAAACAGAACTTATAAACGTGATGAAGGAAAAGTACAATAGATTAATGTACCCAAAACGGGCAGCTGCAGTATGATTATCAGACCCTGCATATAAAATAGAAGGTACAACATTTCACCAAATTATTCCTTCTGCTGGTCCTCAGCTTGCACTTTAAAAAAATTTATAATGACATTCATTTAAGGTGTCACGGAAACGAGAATCCACTGCAATAGTCTAAAAGTTAATAAGTCAGTAAGTTACATAGGAAAGGTACACTTTAAAAAACATGCCTGTGCTTTCCAAAACTCTTTTAATGTTGTTTATATATCAAAAATAAGCAATTCAGCCTATTCCTAAAACTATGGTGACATTTCCTGTTTCTTACTCCAATATTCCCCTTACATACTGCAAAGAGAGGGAAAAAAAAAAAGTTTACCAAATACATGACCATTGTTTGACAGAAGTAGGAATACTATTTTCTAAATGTCATATGGTAAAACTTAACCTCTGGATATTGCTTTTAAAAAAGTGAGTGACAGAAGAAAGCAAAAGTTTTCAGCAAAAGGGGTAGGCATTTGACTCGGATGATAAAAATATTGCATAAGCATTCATGTGGCACTGAAGTAACTTGTAAGATCAACTCATTGAATTAAAAGAGGCTAGAACTATGCCAAGGAACACTGCTGCTACTAACAGGAATAGGAGATTTCATATATGTTTCATTTTGGGTGTTTTTTCTTTAAAAGACTTTGAGGATATTTTTAATATGATTTATATACAACAAAAGTTAATCAAAGAACTCAAAACATTAAACCATAGAAATATGAATTACTTTGTAATCAAGAGGGAACAGTAAATAGCTTTAAAGTTTATTTCGTTGCAGGTTTCTGTATTACAAAGTTTACTTGACATTTTTTAACAACCGCTGACATTTAAATAAAAAATGCATTCAGGACTTTTGAGTAAAATTCTTACTGATTTGTAGAAATTGGTCTCCAGCTGCAATGCGTCTAAAATACTTTGAAGAAATAGGTAATTTTAAAAATGAGGAGGATTTAAAAAAATGAGTGGCTACATTTTTCAGTATTCTTAAAGTATGTTTAGAACTATGTTGTGGTTTATAGCAGGCCTCTGAATTATACTACTGCTTAGTCACAATCGTGTGTTTCTGTTTTCTGAAAAACATTTATTGGAGTACCCAGAAAAGTATGAATCATGTTTGTCAATCATGCTCATAACATATTATTTTTATAAGATACAACTGTATCACCCTATAATTGTGATAGTACCATTAAAATATGTACTTTTCCACTAATTATATAGTCTATGATTTACCGCAATTAAAATCGAGTTAGATGATTGATATTCTCAGTTTAACTCCTCTTTTTTTTTTATTTGCTAGTACCAGCCAACTAACATTCTGTCAAAAAGCCAGATTTTTTTTTTCATTTGAATTTTCCTTTTGGTGTTATTTTAACAGACTAAATAAATTAAGGACAAGATTTTCAGAAGCAATTTCGGTTGCGCTAACTCCATTCTCACTCAAGTCAGCTGCCTCTTCCAGAAGCAGTCAGCCAAACCCCAACTTTGGCAAATTTCTGAAAGCTTCTCACCCTATGTCACTCCCTTTCTATGCTACGGTGCTTCTGCGTAGCCTGAAACTAATTTGACTGCACCAGTGGTTTAGAATCTGCTCTAGAGCACTCAAGAAATAGTTTACCATTTAACGCATTTCCTTAAAGTTAGATAGATCACAACCTTGAACAAGGTTGTCTAATCTTAGGTTTCTTTGGGGAGGAGGTGTTTTTTCCTACCTCTGATGAGTTTCTTACCTTTATTTGAACTGATCTTTGACTGTTTTATTTGTGAAACAGGTACAACTTTTCTTGTTTAACAGACAAATTGAGAAATTCTTGGACAAGACATGACCACTAGATAACAGTACTCTTAAAGCTTGCTGTCACCTCCTCTTTCTGCTCTGCAACTGCTTCTTTCAATCTCTTTGCTCCATATAAATATGAGCCATTTTTACCCTGGTAAATGGGTACCTCACAATTGGAGCTACATGACATTTTCTTATTACTGATGCTATCAAAAGGTTGTACTTTGTTACAACAAACAACAATGAAACACAGGTGAGTTTCTACTTAAATGGTACATGAACAAGGAAATCAGTAAGATACATTAGCTTTTGAGAGTGTTATTGACGACTATCTACAGACATTTTAGTGTGAAGGTGGGAAAGATAACCTCATAATTTTAAACAATAGATGAGATTTCTCCTCTTGGCTCAGTCCCCAGGTGAAAGTGGATTCAATCCCACTAGCTATGTCATTGATGAGGATACAGTATTTCTCACAGTACAGACCCTTGAGGGACACCACTCGTTACTGGTTTCCGCTTGGACATTGAGCCATTGACTGTAACTCTTTCGACGTCGTCATCCAGCCAATTCCTTATCCATCTAACAGTCCATCCATCAATCCCATCTCTCTCCAACTGAGCAGAAAGAATGTTGTGGGGAACCATATCAAATGCCTTACATAAGTCTACATAGATGATTTGCTAAACTACCTTTGTGCTTTGCAAAATACTGATGTGGAGAAAGGTGTCTCTTCAGTCGGCATGATTCACTGCAATTCACAAATATAGCTTCTTCCCTGGAGAGCTGTAATACAGTTTTTCATCATTGTCTCTTCTCATGTTCTTAAGCTTTCCTTTGCTAGAGGCTGAAAGATCGGTGCAGAGCAGTTGTGACAGGTGAGTTTCTTTAGAACTGGAAACACCTAAGACAATTACTGTAGATCAACAGGCAGTCAGGTACAATGATTTCGTTAGTTGTGATACCAAAAGGAAGAAGCTGCATAGAAAACAACGAGATCCACAGAAGCTGAGCTTTACTGAGAGAGCTTAATTCCCAATTCTTAGATCATGGTGTAAATTTATACCAAATAATTCACAATGTCACAATTCCATGCCTTTATTAGACTACTAATACCTTGCTGCTTCGGATGGATTAAACAGCAAATTTCTCAAGCAGACAAATTCAAGTACATTTGAAATTCACGTTCAAACTGAAAACAAATACCTTCTGGAGATGCAACTATTATTAGATTAGATTAGTTTAATGCAAAACAAGAATTAAGCATCAAAATGGTTGATCCCCAACTAGTACTTGTCAGTCATTATCCATCACTAACTTACACTATTCAGGTTTATGCTTTCACGTGGAATACATTTGTTGTGTTTACAACATAAAGGATTCTGTAATGGTAATTGTGCATGACTTTTAAAGTTTCTATTTGTACTTTAAATCACATAGTGGTTAACAGTCTGGACAAGTACAGTGTGTAGGAAAGCAGTTTAATTAAACTGCAGCTACATCAACAATATGTAAGTAATGAAATCACAGTTATGGTTTAAAATAGGAAAGGCATCTCAGGATGAAAATAAACAATAGTTTGTTGACTCAGCTCAAATCAGTTCACTCTCAGTGACACTTAAGTTCTAGAGTATCTGTATAATAAAAATTATTTAGGATGAAAATCTGGCAGAATTTTTTTCTTATAATAGTTTATATTTGGAAAATGAATCTGCAAAACAGCTCCTAGGTGTTGTAAGCATGTTTAAGAATTCCCTAAGATTCAACACCCGCCTTAACAACAGATAGCTATGCTGTGTAGTCAGGTTAGTATTTCTGGAAAAGATGTCTCAGTTTCCTGACAGGTTAATAATTCAGTGTAAATATTAGAAGTCATGTATCTGTAGTAATCCAACAATTTCCTATGCCTGTATTCGTATGTAGTCATATGTAAACCTCAAAAGATTCAGCATTTTGCTTAGTTTCAGATGTCTTGTGAGGTTAAATGTTCATTCAAAGCTTACCCAAACCTCTCTGGTCTGAAAATCTAAAGAAAAGTCTTTCTTATAAGATTTCCTGTACATCCTCAGTTTGTCTAATCTGGCAGAACAACCAAGAGAAGTGGGTACCTCTGAAACCACAAAAAACCTGAACATGCTATTTCTTACCTAACCTCTCAATTTCTCTGGTTGAATACTGTAAAATTGGCATTTATTTTGAATCCCATGTACCTGCATTTCTAGTATTTGAGTAGCTCTTTAGGAATACTGAGTAAAGAAGCATTTCATTTCTGGCTACATGTTAATTTTGTCCATGGCTCTTTTATGCTTCCTATTTGGGAATGCTCACAGAACAGAATCTGTTTGTACAAAGATTTTGAGAATGACTGTTCTTTGTAGAAATACACCTGTAAACAAATGTGTTAATATACAAAGTATAAGGATTGCCTAAAATAGTTATTTCATAGTGTACTGTTTAAAAGTTTCAATCGTGCAACAAAAACATCTAACAACAGTCAGTGTTGTTAGACTGTCTCCTCCATCCATAGTGGGTCGTGGGGTGAGACAGGCCCACACAACAGAGATTTAGAGGTGGGGGAACCACCACTGGGATGTGCTCACAGGTGTCATTGGGAGGACCGTAAGCATCTTGTAGCTCACGATAAACCTATTGCTGTATTAGCTTTGGTGAGCTACCATGCTGTTGTGGCTCTGTTCACATAGCTTCACGCTGCAAGACTGCAGGTTATGTACACAGTGTTACCAACTCGTTGTCAACTCATTGTCAGCTCATCATCTTATCACTAGTGCTGTAATGCACTGAGGTGTTTTTAAACCCCAGGTTCATATAGAGGTGCTTTTAAACCCCAGATTCATATATATAGAATGATAAAAAAAACCAGTCTGTTATAGTAGAACCATGGCTTAAAAAGGTAACAAGTTGCTAGCTTTCAAGGTTATGGATAAAAGTTCAAAAAGCTAATGTCAGAAGTTACGAGTCAAAAAATAAGCAAAGACACCCAATTAGTTATTTATAAAATTCAGTATTTTTAAGCCAAATTTATTTTGGAGTGTTCTAAGAGGGGGATATTTGGAAATTCAGGATAAGCAATATAGAATAAGGCAATATTGAACTCATTGCAATTCTGGCTTCATTAACAAACATAATGCTTGATGTCTTTCTTCTTTTTTACTTTCGTGAATTTCTGGGACTTCCAAGGCAATTTAATCTGGTATGGATTGAACAGCAAATGAGTGTCAGTCTCACCCTTTGTGCAAGTATAACTAAATAATCAACTACAAACTTTTTGCACACCATGATACATTTTTAGAATTTTATTCCATGCTTGTGTACACTTACACTTATTCATCCTACCTTACAGCACCTGTTGCATATACCAAGTCTCACATTTAGGTTGTCCACAGTCTATAACTGCCAGTCTTTGAACAGCCTCTCTGCTTTAAAAGAAGACTGATGAAAATGCCTGTGAGCAATTAGCAGGACTCTCTATTCATAGTGTCAGCAACATCAATACTCTCCTTGCTAGTAGAAAAACTGAGTTTGATGCAAACTGAAAAGGAACAATGAGTGCTCAGCCTTGTAGTAAATGGACCTTAAGAGTGTTATTATTATAAACTTGGCATATGCATCAAAGTCCCTGTGCAAGGCAACAGTGAATACAATACTAGATTTAAATAAATGTCATACTTCCCACTGTCAGTTAATCATTTTGCAGTTCCTTCCAGTTCTATGTACTGTAATGTGTTTCAGCAACAGCTGAAATTATAAATACAGGCCTCCCACCTTTTATTTGTAATATGCCACACATACTGTAAGCCCTCTTGAGTTTGAAACTCTGGTGTAATCAGCTGACACAAACTACTCAGAATCATTTGTGCTGTTCAGAAAAAACAAATACACTGTGTATTGATGCAGCATGTGTAAAACATTATAACTGTGTCATCTTATAGCAAATCACAAAAATCTCTTTCCAAGAAAATCTTGAAGAATTATTTTAAAGGAAAAAAAAAATCAAATATGTTTGTTGGACCTGTGAAAAAATGTAGAATTCATGAAAATGACACACCAGTGTTCCCGGGATGCCAAATAACATCACTTGAAAAGTATCAGGCCTTTAATACCAGATTTTCTAAACATTTGCACAATTCCAAACAGAATATCTGCAACATAATAAAATATCTCAAACATTTGGTATCCAAATAAATAATCTGAGAATTAAGGATAAGCTTGAGCCTCTTTATCCTGACTATTGCTGATGTTACACTTTGACAACATTCTGAACCAAACCCTTTGAATGTTTGTCTGGATGCCTGAAATCTAAACCTGAATTCAGCTCAAAACTGACAACACTTTTGCCTAATATTGTCTGTGTAGTCTATCATGCCTTTACAGGGTATGAGATAAGGCAAATGCACAGCAGTGAAGGAAAGAAAATATGACCTCTCAACTCCACACCAGTAAAGTGACTATTAAAGGTATGGTCTCCAGAGAGCTCAGCAATTTAACATACTAGTTATATATACCTGGAATACTGATACTTCGTTTTATCTTTTGTTTGTTGAGTCAGGTTGTCATTTACACCAGATTTCTATAGGATCAGAAATAGGAAGAGCAAAACCTGACATAGTTGTGCTTTCTTCCACTCCTGTCTTGCTATTGCTCTTATCCTCCTTTAAAAGAACATTTAATGTAATTTCATTGGAAGTTGACATGAACTAGTACACCACAGACCTCTCACCTCCAACAAAAAAGGCCTGTCCCAATCCTCCTTATTCCTTTCAGAACAGCAATTTTTGATCCACGGGGAATTTGTCCAAGGTAGGGAAAATTATGTGTCTTCCAGTGCATTGAAAAATATACAATGCCTTCTCTTTTTCTGGGTAGAGAATTGAGTTACAACTCAAAATAACAAAGCAATGATTACGCAGGAAAATGCTCTCTAAACAACGATTTTATGGTGGAAAGTATTGAAAAGAAATATATTCTCATTAGTCCATATGAACCCTCTGTCAAACACACACACAGTAAGTAGTTATAAGCATGTATAAGTGTCCTGGTTTCAGCTGGGATAGGGTTAAATTTCTTCCTAGTGCTGTATTTTGGATTTAGTATGAGAAGAATGTTGATAACACACTGACGTTTTCAGTTGTTGCTAAGTACCCTCCTAATCCAAGGACAGCTCCCATGTCTACTGACTGAGCTAGGTACACAAGATGGGAGGGAACATAATCAGGACAGCCAGCCCAGCTGGCCAATGGAGTATTCCATACCATGTGATGTCATGCTCAGTATATGAATGGTAGGCGTGTTCCAGGAAGTACCGATTGCTCCTTGGTTATCGGTCAGCGCGGGTGGTGAGCAATTGCATTGTGCATCACTAATTTTGTATATTCTATCATTATTATTATTATTATTTTCCCTTTTCTGTTCTATTAAACTGTCTTTATCTCAACCCACGAGTTTTTCTCACTCTTACCCTTCCGATTCTCTCGCTGTCCCACTGCGGGGGGTGGGGGGAGTAAGCGAGCGGCTGCATGGTATTTGGCTCCCTGCCAGGTTAAACCACAACAGTAAGTATGACAAAACCATTACCAGCCAGCATTCAGTAGGTCTAGAAGGTCACTTTCCGCTAAAGAGGGTGAGTATCCATCACCCCAAAAGCTT
The DNA here is from genome assembly GCF_000690835.1 of Fulmarus glacialis. Lineage (NCBI taxonomy): Eukaryota > Metazoa > Chordata > Aves > Procellariiformes > Procellariidae > Fulmarus > Fulmarus glacialis. The sequence goes on along the minus strand of NW_009233223.1, from coordinate 6,170 downwards.
GATGCCTCACAAACTGAGCTAATCTGAAGCATTAAATAGTCTTGCCCCTGCTTCCCTCCATTTGCTGCTGAATAATACTGTAATCACATCCTTTTGTCTGTCTAGTTTTGTAAATCAAGCTGTAATCCAAATTCACTCAGATCTGTAGATTTTCGGGTTTGTGCTGTAATGCCAGGGGAGCTCCGTTTCCATTTCTGCACAGCAGATATTTATGTGAGTAAAACCATGCCCCCTTATTTTTGCTATATAACTGGCAATGGTCATTCTCTCTTTTTCTTTCCCTTTTCTCTCCTTTCCTCCTACAAATAGCCAAAGCTCACTTTAGACAATTCTTGAATCTTTCTGACAGTTAAAAACAGTGATCAGGCAGGGTGAATGATTCCACTGAATTTTGATCTGATCTCACCTTTTCTTATGTAAGAAATTACCTGATCTGAACTGTAATCAGAACACAGAAAATCATGCTGCTTTAGCAGGGTTTCTTCCTCAGTCATGACATATCTTCACACAAAATGCTTAAATATAGAACACCTACAAGATGTAGACTTTCAGTCACGAAGCTCTTTTTCTCTCTTACTTATTATAAATTGAAGTGAATATTATTAACAATCTTTACTAAGTCTGTGATTATTTCTTCCTTGTAGGAGTTATGGCGATTTTATATTGTGTTTATTAGTGACACATACAGTGAGATAAAATTTGATGGAAGGTATCAGGTAGCCAATGGTAACTTTACAGTCAGTGAACTTCAAATTACATTAAACAAAACTTTCTTGTGCTTTAATTTCGCATTTGACTTTTTACGTGCTTTTTCCCCCCATTTGATTTTTAAATCCAAATATTCATGTTTGAAGTAGTACTGTGGTGCAGGCACACAAAAAATAGTTTAAAAGCAGTATTCAAAATGAAATTTTAAATGGACCCTAAGGTTCTTAACATTGTTGGTCAATTTTTTTTTAACAGTTTTCTGTGGGTTTCTTATCTCACTGCTAACAGCTTTGCAGCAATTCTCAGTACATTTAGCAATACATCCCTCTAGTCTTAAATCTAACTTGAAGAAAATCGTGTGGGTGAAACCTGTGCATGTTTGTGTCTTCAGTACCCCAAAAATAAAAGTTTAAATGAGCGAGATAGTAGCAGAACAATTCATAAAGTGGTATCCAATAACGTCATAGCCACAGAAGAGGAAATGAAAGTGTAAAACTTACTACAGCATTGGTCAAACCTTCTTGGAGTTGGAAATTCATGTGGGGCCCAGATGCACGTGACCAATGTTAACAGGTATTTTGCAGCTTTATTTCACCTTTCGGCATCTGAGTTATGGGAGCTTCATATAAATGGTATACCTGCAAAAAATGACAATGAACTTCCCAGGATCCTGTATAGCTTAAGCATATTTCCCATAATTATGTTTTCATGGTCATTCTGATCTTCTAGACTAACTCTTCAGGGTACCATGACAACTGAGACCTAAACAAATATAGAAATAGGTTTTGCACACTTTCTGGACATGGTCACTCTTTAATTTCTGTGACAAATATAGAATTGCTGTTATTGATGTATCTATTTATAAATATATGAATATATTTTATACATTTAAACAGCCCATACAACAAATATAATATATGCATATAAGTATCAATATAATACCTACTATAATTGTACATAGTTATCTATAACATATATACAATTCATCAAAATGCATATATTGCATAAATTGTATATGGCAAGAAAGCCAGTGTAATACTTTTTATATTTTCCCTCCAACATCCTTTGTTTATTTAAAACTAAGGAGCAACTGTTGACCATATGCGAAATGATAGCATCATCCCTATTACTGTCCAAAGAAATAATTTTTTACCTTAGAACTACTAGTAGACAAGAAACTATTAAATGCAGAGAATGGTAGCCAGAAAAAATCAGGAGGGAAAAAAAGTGAAGAAAGTGGTCAGCATTAGCAGACTACAGAGCATGAATAGGGTAAAGAAGAGAAAGAAATCCCAACATCAGAAGGGGAAGAAAAGCAAGGGAGGGGGGAAATTAGAGAGACCTATCATGTCCTTGATTATTTCCTTTCCGGTTATTTCTTAAGTAACCCAAATTCTGACAAACATATGAAAGTATTTAAAGTAGAACTCAAAAACTGCCATAAATTTAGTGACCTCAGTTCTCATACAAATTCCTTACTCACTGCACTGAGATTGTGTCAGAAAAATACAAGCATAATAAAAGCACACTTTTGCACACTAGCTGGATTTTTTAGTTCTTTGACCCATTTCCTTGTATGAGCTATAACAGGAGAAAGAATGAGACTTTTCCACTCGCTTTGAAGAAAACATATACTTCTCTGGAGTTCAACGACCTGACAGTTTCTGATTGAAAACTGGCAACCCTAAACCACAATCAGATGTAAAACTCACTCATTGTGTAGAGAAATCTAACCCCTCTTTGTTCTCAAAATTTTAAAGCTTTTCTTTTTCCTTTACCTGCTTGATAAGGCCTCCACTCTAGCAGCAGGGCATAAATGTGACTCACAGGGAGTTCCACATTTTGAATAAAACCTAAGCATAATCTATTGCTTTTTAGGAATGACTAGTGTCTGGAACAGCTGCTATTTCTCCTTGAAGCTAGAGGATGAATCCAGACTATTTAAAGTGTTCATTCTCAGTGTTCATATGGGAAGTGGAAAATTTTAATGTGACCTGTGTGACAATGGAGCATTTTGGAAATATTCAAAACAATATTGTCTAATCAGTAGATGAAAAGTTGAAAAAGATTTGGTTCAGTGTGTATACATAACACAAATGTGATAATTTTCATATGGAAAATAATTTTTGAAAGCATACTGCAGGAGAAACATGTATTATCCATATTTACCTCAACAGAAAAGTTAGACAGAAGTTTTCTACAGAACCCTTATGAGAATACTTTACAGGAGTGGATTGCCACAGATACGGTATCAGAATTGTGTTTTAGAATAAAACATAAGAACAAATAATTTATTTGTCTGGGAAATAACTTGTTTTAACACTCTGAAATTGTAATTTCCATTTTTTATTTTGCAGTGACCTTTTTTTAATGTAAAATACATGAACTAGAATAAATCAGCATCAAAACAAAGTATTTTTAAAAACTTGAAACAAGGACAAGTTTTTTTAAATTTCAAGGGCGGGAGGGAACTTTTTTCCTTAGTTAGGAAATTTTAAATATTTTGTTTTCATAAGAAAGGCTCAAAATTCTTTAACAAACAAATCTTTCAAACTCTCAGCAATCCTACTACCCAGCAGGGAAATAGGAGAGATATGTTAAATCATTGCAGCTGTTTGTTTGCCATTTACTGTTTTGATTTGAGCAAATATGTTTTAATGGATGACAAGCACAAGGGTGGAGAGAATCTGGGAAGGACCCCACAAAAGCTCCTCTATTGAAGTTCACCACCAAACCCTGAGTCTCTGTAAAACACTAGAGAAGTCAAAGAAAAATGAAAGCCTTCCAATATCCCGTTGTTTTCATAAATGACAATTTGCATTTCATCTCACAGATGACATAGATTTCATTTACCTTGGCTTTTAGGATAAAAGCTAAGGACTTGTAAAACACATTGGTAAAGCAGGATGGGGCTAGCTGTCAATTGGTAGGCAAGCCCAAGTCCAGGTGTTGCTTGATGGACAGGCTGCTTCATAGCACCCAGCTGGCCACCAAGCCCCACACTGGGTGTAGGGAGGGGATGTTTTTATCACATGCATTATGCTTCACCTGTCACTCTCAGGAGAGTTCAAGAGAACCTCATGAGAATGATGAACCCTCCCTTATACATATGTAGTTTTCATTTCAGGTGGGTAGGAACCGATGTGAAAATGTTGAATGTTCATGTTCAATGACAGCCTCTGTTGCACATTTAGTAACATTCTTCACCTTCTGTATACTTTCTGAACACCGACATTGTGATCTAAGTATCAGCTGGCAACTGCACTGCTTACACGGATATTTCCTCCCATGCAACAAAAACATACTTTTAACTGGTTTGGTACATGGGGAGGTTCAGTGGTCAAATTTCTCCCTCAGATCCAACTGTATGAACCTATCAGCTTCAGAAAAGTTTCCATGGCTTTATACCTAAAAGCAAAATACAATCCGTTAAATTTCTACCTTCTTGTATTTTCTTTCAGAAACTAAAGCAGATTTGAGTGAACTCTAATTCTGTTACTTGCAATTACATTCTGTACATTTGATAGCAGGCCTGTTTCAAACTCATCTAGTACTATTTCACATAATAGCAAGCTTCCACCAAACTGAACTTTTTTATCAAAAGCCATTTTAATTTCAGCATTCCCAAAAGCATGCCCTAGAAAGTCAGGCTTGTTCAAAATTTCCATTACTTCTTTGGTGTCTTTAGTTTTATTTTGTTTAGCAAGTATAAACAATAAGCAGGAGTGTATTTGCAAGACAGATTTTTGGTTTCAGTTTTGGAGAGAATTTGCATTTTTCTGTACATGTTTGTTTTGACTACTGCGCTAACTAACATCAGTATAACAGTAAAGATGATCAGGGATCTGATGCTTCCAAGATTTAAGCATATCTATAATTTTAAGCAGTTGTTTAGTTCCATTAAAGTTAATAACACCCTTAAAAGACAATAGATGACATTAATACATTTAAAGAACATCATTACAGATTTTTAGGGAGAAATATATCCCTGATGCTGTAAAATCATACAGAAAATGACTGAAAAATCTCCAGAGTTTTCCTCCTGGGACAAAAAAGAACCAAGACAATACCTTTCTTAGTGCCAATCTTGCTCTGTCAGTACTGCGCTGCCCCTGCAAAATCCTCAGAACAAATAGTATTTTAGGGAGAATTGGGCAATGTACCTTAAAATAGAACGGTCTGTGAATTGGGGTCCTGAGATCTAATCTTGTTCTGCTATGGTCATGTCAATTCTGCTCTCTGTGCTTCAGTTTGTAAAAGTCATTTATGATCCTTGACTCCTTTGAAGTCAAATGACAAAAATACATATTTTAGACAGGTAGTATGTAAAGGGAGCACCGTTCCACTGTGCAACACAGCAAGCTGAAATCTTTGCAGAAGGAATAACCATAACATGTAGTTAATTGCAAGAGCTGTAGATGCTACATATGTGCTACTTATGAACGTAAAAAAAGCCCAGAAATATAGAATTTAAAAAATCAATTAAAATCAAGAGTTGACAAAATTCTTGATTTTATTTAAAGTAGTAAATTATAATTCTTATTAAATAAATAAATCTTTATTAAAGAAGAATTAAAACCAATAAAGTATAATCTTCATAATTTTCAAGTAAGAGTTTCAGAACCTTTCCCATTTATCAGACATCAGTAATACTATCTGGCTTAAGGACATACAGAGCTTGGCTTAAAAAAAGACTTTAAAAAAAAAAGAGTATGAAAGGCAGAGATAAAAGTAGGAACAGAGTCTTTGCAAGCAGAATATTTTTTTGGAAGAGTAACTGACAAATTAAATCATATTACATATGCACAGATATGCACAAATTAATATGTATAATGTGTATATATGCGTATCGAAATCTCTTATACAATCTGCATTTATAATATACCAAATACAGCGCAGTATTAAGAAGTTCATTAGGTTCTTTGAAACATCAGAAGTCAAAATTTTCAACAGAAGTTTGTGGGTAAAAGTTGCCTTGATATAATGCTGATATAATGTTTTGTGGGAACATCATCATAGAAGAATGTTTTGTATCTTTAAAGACATACAATTTACATCTAATTTAATCTATATTAAGATACTATTTTATTAATTTCATTTTAAAGAAATTTACACGTTACTTGTTCTATCTAGGGTTTCTGAAAGAGGATAACCTGCAAAAAGGGTAAGTAGAAAACGTGTCACCTTTGCTTGGAACCTCTTTGAAATTCAAGGATCACTGGTTGCTTTCTGTTAATGATATTTTTCCATCGATGTAAAATCTGTTCATACCATGAGAAAAATTAATTACATATTTAAATGCATGTAAAGTTGCCCAAATAAAAAACTATTCTACACTGTCAAAAAGCTTTCTTTTTTTCAGCTACGCTGGTATTGACAAGGAATAGAAAATTTTATCTGTTCAGTATTGTCTTGCATGCTAACTAATCTTGATAGACTGTCCTGGTTTTGGCTGGGATAGA
>NW_009233222.1:327-20255 GCF_000690835.1 Fulmarus glacialis | reverse complement strand
GGGGGGGGGGAAGAGACTGAACGGATGTAGTTTGCAACATAAAGCCAGAATCACTCACTAAATTAAGAAACACAAGAAAAATTAAATACTTATGCCAGAAGTCTCAAACCCACATACCAAAAGTCTTTCAAACATTATTTAGCATCAACTTTGTAAAGCATTAACCTCACACTGAACAGGCAGCATTCAATCACCTTTTCTGTAATCACTTACCCACATTTCCAGAAAAGGACAGATTGAAGCACGCGCTTGAATATTTTTCTGAATCACAACTTTCAATGCAAGGAGAGAGACAGGGCACACCGAAGTAAAAAATTCAAATATTTCTCAAGGCTGGACACAGAACCCTGAACTTGAATTGGAGGTTCATGGTTGAGGAGGAAATCCCACTCAGGACAAGCCACACTCATATCTGCATAATGGGATCCCCGGGGGCAAAGGGAATACAAGCCTGGACATGACTGGGCACTATTTCTGAGTGTGTTCAGAAGCACTTACAAAATGAAACACGATGCACCCAAAAATTCCCAGCTGAGGAAGAAGAATTTCAACATCAAGATAAATATTATGCTTTCACATACTGCTCTCACCCCACGCCCAAACCATCTCTTTCAAGAAAGCTGTATTTAAGAATATGCCTGTTGTCCTTAGGTGGAACCTAAGTAAGCAGCTTAAAAGGATGAATTTTTAAGCAAAACATCTCACCTAATAACCATGCACAGTAGCTGTTTTTTTTCCAAGCTGTAGCCTCTCTTCTTAAATGCTATGTAAATTCAGCAGGGCACATACATACACGAGTGACGGACACGAACAGAAATGTGCTTTGATGTTACATGTACTTAAGCACTTTGCAGAACTGGGACACAGAATGACAACAGCTTCCTGGAGTAGCACCGAGTCAGATCATACAGTCAGAGTGGGAATCCCTTCCTTATGCTGTCAATCCAGCATCAATCCAATCAGACTTCTCAGGTGAACAGAGTCTAGGAAGTCCTCCTGGACTATTCAGTGCAGTTCCCTACCACCATGGGAAAAATTACTATATAATCCACTTAAAGATCCATCTTGAAACAGTTAAGGAGTTTCGTTCCTTTAGAAAGATTGTTCCAGAACCTTCTACTCTAACAATTAGGAACTTCGGTTAATATCAAACGATGTTTATTAGCATATATTCCACTCTTCTGTGAAGACTGTGCATTAGGTTTGGTAGCTGCTCTCCAAGAGAGCATGAGTGAAGAGATGCCTCTCTGCCTTTATTTGTTAAATTATCTATCCCACTTGCCCCCCCGCTTTGCAAAACCTTTAGGTTTGCTCTATCCTGAGCAGGGATGATGACATTTGCACAGAATATGCCAGATGAGGTTTCTCAAGAGCTCTGTACAGTGACAGCAGTACTGCCTTGCCTCTGAAGGCAGAAAAATGCAGTCCAGTCTTTCCCGACTGCCTCGGGCGAGTTACTGTAGCCTCCTCTCTTCAACTAGTCCAAGTCTTTCTTCTCCCTCTCAGTCTACTTCCAGTTGCTCCCAGTGGCCAGCAGAAGTTTTTGTTAATACTATCCCAATACGAGAGAATAATAGAGGGTGTGTATTTTATATTCTTCTACTACAAAGCATCACCCTCAGTTAAGAGATTATCTGGTCGCTAGACCTGCACGAACCACATTTCTTCACCTTTGCTTCCACCTTGCTTCTTCCTTCTTCAGTGCCCATGATCCATCTTGCTATCTCCCCTTCATCTTCAACATGTTCAGCTAACTGAAGCCAGAGGTGAAGCGTTTAGTTTTGGAATAGCACCAAGGTAATTCCTCAGCACCACCAGAAACACTCCCACATCCTCGTTGTGTGGCCCTGCTTTTTCTTTCTTTGCCATATGACACCAAGGCAAGAGGACGTACACAGTTACACACATTCCTGGTTACTACCCCTGTTGCTTCTTTCTACACATTCTAAATATCCCTCATAAGAGTGGTTATTCATCCAGTGTTATGTGGAAATGCTTCTGACAAGCGTTCTCCCCACTAGCACTATTTAGATACTTAGGAACATTTCTTTTTTTCCACTGGTGGTTTTTTTTTTTAGTTTTAAACAACTGAAAGTCTTTGACAGATTTTTAACTAGTGCAGCATGGTATTTTATATTCTGGATCACTTAATCAACAAATCACACACTCCTATCTGCTTCTGGAACTGATGTAAATCTTGACTACTCTACTATCTTCCTTTCAATCTTCTCTTGGGTAACCTTCATTCTGAGATGAAGAAGTCTTAACGGCATTATTCTTCCACCTTCAGTTCTTCCAGTTACAGCATCTTTTGCCTTTGCCTGCAACTCCACATCATTCTCTCTGATGCTGCTCCTCAACTCTTCCTCCTTCTCTAATTGAGCTCCACTTCCACCTTATGGGAAATGACTCTCTGGGTCACACTCCTTCTTGAGGGGTGGGGTGCAGGGGATCTGTCTTTCAAGATCTGTTTAAATCAACAGGTGCCCACAATCCTTCAGTTCTACAGGCACGTTCTCCTCCTGGCAAGCCCTCGCACTGCAAGCATCTTCCCCAGGAGCTCTGTTGGGGACACCTCTGTTCTTCTGAGGTACCTGCTCAAGCGTGAAGCTTCCTCACTTACGCACCTATGCAAGTAATGACCGCAGCATTTCAACTCAGTTGTAAGCTATAGAGTGAAGTTGATCTGAAAATTGCTGGACTCACAGTGACCATCAAGGTTACTACTGTGTCTGGAATACGGTACAAATGCAAGTTTGGGCCCAAGCGTTAAAAGACTAATGAAGTTGTACTTTATAAAACCCTCAAAGTATTTTGTGAAGATGTCCAGGAAGGCTGCGATCAGACTGCAGATCAGATCACAAGGGAGCTAAGATAGGTTGCAATAATGTCCAAACCTATGATCTGAAAAATCCTCAGCAGCTGCAAGAAGCCTGAATACCAAACACCTCCTCTTTCTGTCCTGCTGCACGGCTCTGACATTATGTGCTGTACGTATTACCTACCATCCCTAAGCTAAGCCCTACTGGGTGCAAGCAACAGCATGAAGCAGTGCTTAAAAGGCTGGGGTGGGGGGGTGGCTGGCTCTGTGCTAGAAGCACATTTAACAGAACAGATACAGCCACTTACATTCAAAACAGGTGGCACAGAGATTGTGATATTCTAGGGCCCAGCAGCTGAGCAAGCAAGAAAAGTGGCTATAGCCTAGTTACGACATTGCGACAAGGAGGGAAGAGGCCCAGTTCTCAGTCCTCCTTTTAAAAGTTGTCTCCAGTTCTCATCAATTTAGTTTTTGGAAGATAAAATATGTAAAGCAGAGTCTGGAAAAGCAACTAAAACCCCAGGTTTCTCTCTGCTGCGCATTTTCACTAATAGACTACAGTGCCATGCTTCCCTCACACTGCCACTCATTCTGGCTTTTGAAGCTTGCAAACAGTGTACCACCCTCTGCTCATTACCACCGCTTACAAATGGAAGAGGCTACAGCTGCTCCACCCTGTGTTATCACATTTCAGTTCAGCCATGCACAAAGCTGTTAGACTGAACTGTCCTACCTTGTTTTCAGAGGCTTCATGGTCCTACAGCACCATGCCTGGGGTGTCCCTCCTTGATAAGAAAGATGTGGGCCTAAACAACTCATGTGGAATAGGTGCACTTGTTCAAGAAGCGAGTGGCCCCCAAATGCTGGCTTGTTGTATAAGTGGGCACTACTAGCACTCCTGCTAGCTAGCTACCTCTAGAGAGCTCCTTACCCAGCAAGCAGGGATTCTGCATCTTGTATTCCAGGCATTATACGCAGAGCTAATGTGCCTAATTTGAGGCTTTAGATAATACTACGGAAGTAGGTGCTTAATCCTTCTTTGAATCTGGGCCAGGGTGTTCTGTATATCCAGGGACTGAAACAAGATACGAGGACGGTGAAGACGTTAGTGGATTGGCAGACCTTTAGCGGTAAGAAGTCATGATGCAGATGAATAGGGCTTTCTTGCTGACATAGGCAGAGATCAAACTGTTGGATTTAGACTTAAGTAAGATACGCAATAGACTTCAATGATGACACTTGGAAGCAAAAATACCACCTTATCCCAAGACTTAGGCTGTGCAAATCAGGAGTAATTTCACTGATGCTGTCCTGTGAAACTTAGATGAGTCAGACAAATAGCTTCTGAACGGCCAGTGGGCAGCTATGAGATGTATTTTTGCATATAGAAAGTAGTAGGAAAACATAAGCCCATTGTCACATTTTTCCAAAAGGCAATATTAGAAAGAGCAGGTATGTAAAAAAGTAAATTACAGGCTGCTAGCAGCTTAAAACCTACTAAATTGCACTTAGACGTGAAATAACAGGGTATACATTTTACAGAAATCTTTTAATAGAAAGCCATATTCAAAATTTGGCAAAGGTGCAAGTTAACTTTCTCTCCTTACCAGCAGATACCAGGACAACCGCTGTAAACAAACTCATTTCCTCATCACTAAGTTGCAGGGCATTTAGTTTCTCACTAAATTCAAACATTGAGTTGAGCAGATCACCAGCTCCCATTGAATGCAAGTCATCCACACTGTACTTTTTTCCACTCAGAAAGGTGACAGTACGTTCCTTTGCATCAAACAAAGACGCAAACCGTACCATTAAAACCTGGTGAAAGAAAAAACAGAACAACAAAAACAGATAAATGTAAGTGGATTTCTAGAAGAGCCAAAGAAAAAAATTAAACCTTTCAATATCATTCGAACTGTCTCGTTAACCGCTGTACAAGCATTCTATACAGAAACAGTCAGCATGCTATTGAGCTGTAAAAAACAGTGCAAGCTCTGGCCCAGTAGTCTGAGAGAAACAAACAAGTGAAAAAATTAGCGAGTGGATGCAGGGAAGGGGCTATAGCACATGAAAGGGAAGAAAATTCAAATTTAAGCCTCAGACAGCCTGAGCCACGAAGACAATGCCATTCATAAATATGCCAGTAGGACAACTTGCTTAAGCCACCAAACAGCCAAAGGCATAGAGAGCATTAAAAGAAATGTTTTCTTGGCCACACTTATGAGGAGCAAAATGAAGGTATTGAACCAGATTCTCGCTTGGCGAGCAGCTCCATTGAAACAATGCTGATTTACACCATCTGATGATCTGGCCCACTAGGCATTCTTTGGGAAAGTACCATGCCACATCGCTGTACCCACAGGAATGTTGATGAGCTCTGGTAGAAAGGAGCCACATGTACGGCCTTCAAAAGGCTAGGGAAGCAGGGCTTGAAACGGCACCTGGTCTGTAGCTGCAGCTGGGAATACCCCTTTGGTATAAGCACCTGGGCTGGAGCAGTTGACATGTGCTGAACTTACCCCTCTGGGCTGAAATTTTTCTTGTGGTTTCTCAGTCGTACTGTGAAATGTTTCCCTCTGGAATGGCTTGTAAAGTTTCATTTGCTCATGTTCAACAACCTTATTTACATTTTCAAGGTTTAAGTTGCACAGAACAGCCTTCTCATTTGGAGAAAACGAACCAACTGGCATTGGTTAAAACTTCAGACTTGCTGTAATCTCTTGGTGTGACAGTTGTGTCTTCCACTTACCCTACATAACTGCATTAATTTAAATGTTTACTACAGATGAGAGGGAACCAGGTTTCCAGCAAAGACTAGTGCCTTTGACAAGCTTAAAAAAGGAAGGTTCAAAAAACATGAAAATGTTTGAGAATTCAAACACCGTTCATGCACATTACACGACCTGCTCCTAAATTTTAACAGCCAAATGACATGCAGCAATCTTGATGGACACATGAGCACTATGTATTATTCACCTTGGTCAGCTAAGCTATACGTCCTTTGATGACATTAACTACAGAGTGCAGAAACCTAGGCAGAAACCTAGGTGCAGAAGCCCTCAGAATACAACAAAAGGAGACAAAGGGCAGACAGACAAACCTGAATTTGTGCATTAGCAGGGACCCACCACGTATTCAACAACCTTTCAGTTCAAAATGGTACTCCCCTTACAGAACTGGGCTTTAGAAACATGAACTTTAAATAATGAGCAACCAGTATTAACACTGGTATTCAAAACTGAAGCCCATAAAGCGGTGTTGACTTAATACTAAGGCAAAGACCTCACCCATAGATATCAATGTCACCATTCTAACCCAAAGAAGAACAGTTTAGACTATGGTATAGCACGTGATTGATTCATCCCGTTTCACTTCAAGCCAGACTTCTATTTGTGCATGCTGAGGATTTACCTGATCAACCCTATCACCTGACCATAGCGATATAAGCACACAAAAACCTCCACACAGGCAAGTGTGCTTGCTCACTTCCCCACCACCTGCAGCCAAATTACCAAGTTTGTGAGTCTGTGGAGAAATTGAGTCACTACCCCAATGGATCCAAGGGGCTTGTTAGTTCTACCATCAACTACATTTGGAGTGGGGGCTTGTGGAGGTGTGGGAGGACCCGTTCAAATCCAGTTGAGTTCCTTATTTGAGGCTCACTGCTGTTTCTGAGCTGGCTCCCATACAAAGCCATGCAAATGCCACCACGATATACTGAGCTCCCCAGTACTCCCAGTTCTAAGAGGGCTTTTTAGCTTACATGTGTGTGAATATATATAGCTAGCTGTTTCTGCACCAACACTGTCTCCATGCGTCTTCTTACCCCCAAATGAACAAGCGTTCCTTGAATACGAGCTGCTGGTAAGCACAGTGCCAAGACTGCCACACACTGGTGCCCAAGGGAGCCAAAACAGGCTCCGAAGGAGTACTTTTACTCAGGTTCTTCTATTAACATGCTAATGTTGGGATATCCTAGTTTAGTTACCCAGAAGACAGAAATAACCTTGTATGCACCAGGCTTTCAAGATGCTTTTGCCTCTATTGCAATGGTTTCACTAATCCTGTTTTGGTTTTTTTCCCACTGCTCTGCAGCATTATTTTTGGGTTTGTTTTTTTTTTTCTGTTGATAAGATGCCACACAGGGCTTTAACTACAGGTACCAGTTTACTAACAGAAATCATTAATGTTTCTTATTAACAAGTGAATAGGGATAAGCATGCAGCCATATATTATTATTGATTCCCCTGGATATAGAAACCTTCTTATCAGCAGTGCTTGTAAATGGCAAAATGGCATATGAATGAGGCTTGAGAAAAGCTTGAGGTGAAGAAAGGCCAAAGCAAGACATTTTACTTGCAAAACGTGAAGGTTTGGCTTTATGTTATAGGAACAGTTCAAGCCTGATTTTCCACCCTCCTTGAGGGCACTGGACAGCATACCACTTTGCAGAGGAAAGAACCAACATTTTTGTGTAATGTGAACAGCAACCTAAGAGGCTGTAGCTGAAGAAGTGAAAATACAGCCCTTAGCTACAGGAGTTGTAGATGAATATTAAAAGGTCAAGAATAAGTATAACGGCAAAAAATACATGACAGCAAAATGGAAGAAACAAAGAAACTGACACGCTCCAGGCACCAAGTCTTCCAGTATATCTTGTACCTTCCAACTCAACAATTATCCATTTTAGAACCGGGCTGTACAAATGCCGATAAAAGACCCAACACATTACATGAGAAATGTCTTCAGTTCAGGTAAATATGAAATCCAGCATCCCTCTTCGAAAGAATAAATCAAGTAAACAAGAGCAAAAGCATCACCAACCCTGCCCTCCCCAGAAAAGCACAGTAATATTGAATACTTGGGACTTCAGCTCCTCTGGCCCTCTATGTTTAAACTTCACATTTGAATACTTATAAAACGTGCATGGTCTCCAACAGACACAGGAGTCTGGAAGAGCAACTAAAACCTTAAGTAAAGGTCCCCTGTTGAAGGTCACTAATCGTAAAACAGCACCGAGCTCTCCGGTATCTTTCCCAATTTAACACCACTAATTCACATATATGTCATGCTCGCAAGTGGGTGAAATTAACCACGAGGACCTGGTGGGATTAGTCCAGACTAAGTCAGGCTGCAGCTGGTACACGGTATCTATAGAGCTGCAGCAGTACAGCTAGTTATCAGTGTTACTGCTTTGGAGATGGAGGCTTCAGCAACCCCCAGTTGCCAGCAAAGGCTAGTGGTGACTGGTCAGGATGGATGCTCTGGCTTTGGCAGGCAGCACAGTGGCAGAAGGAAGGACATCCAGAGTGAAAAACACATTCCTCTACAAAACTGGTAAGTCAATAGATAGCTTTCTAAACTATCCACCCTTCCAGATGCAGTCTGCTTCTCTCCAAGCTAAGCAAAGGTAGCTATCAAAGTAACCGCTGCTATACAAAACCAAGAAACTCCTCATTAGACATTTATTAATACCCAGGGAAGAGGAAAGGGTAAAAAGGCTGAGCACTTTTGAGCTACTTGGAAGAGGGACAGCTCACCAAGATTTGACCAGAAGCACTGGACAGCATCAGCTTAAGGAAAGCTCAGAGCTAGCATCCACGAATGTCCACGAATGGTTTTGCCTGCTATAACCCAGTTCTATTTATTTTTGTTCTTAAGGGGGTCAGACTGATGCACAGATTGTCAGGTCCGCACTATACACACAGTGGTCTCACCTCAAAGGTCCCAGCCTTCAGAAGATTAACCTGGTCATGTTGGGAGAGATCTCGGAAACCTGGGATGCGCTTGGCAAACTCCACCACTTCCTTCACCGCAGGGGTAAAACTCAGGGAAAACTCTTCCCAGACTTCATGGCCAGACTTGTTTGGGTCCACGTGGGGAGTCTTACTCATTGGGCAGACCTGATGTTTACAAAACATACGCAGAAAACAACTCTTAAAGATATAATTCCAAATACTGGCAAATACTTGAAAGAAGCAGGTTTATTCTTCAAGAAAACTTTGCAATAATGATGCATAGAGAAAAAGTATCAGTATTCCTCAGTCAACTCCCAAAGCAAACGAATTTCTCCCTCTCCCTTTAAAACAAACAAACAATAAAACACCCATGGCAGTCCATTAGCAGTCTGTTTCTGATTTGCTGACCTTGGAAAGGCCAACAGTGTTTATAGCAAAAGACTTGAGAGAACCCAGGTTGTTCTACTCTTCCCTGATGTCACTTATGCCTGACATTTGGATTTCTCTTACTTGTATTATCCCTGTAATCTCACAATTAATCACGATTTCACAATCAATCGATTGTAATCTCACAGTCACTACTATATTCATTCTCATATATCCTTCTTGTTTTGCAGGCAACTGAAGTGATTCAGTCAAGGTGACAAAGGTGTCAACACCAGAGCAAGGAACCGAGCCTTGGTTTCCTGAGTCACAGGTTTACACCCTCATTACCAGGACAACCTTCCTCTCCTATGTGTTTGCTCTTATATGTATCATTGAAGGAGGCCAAGGAACTGGTATTCCAATTTTGCTCAGTCACAGGATGACAAAATGCTCTTTCTTTTATACAAACCTACAGCGATTTTTTTGTAGGAAAGCCTGAATCCATTACAGTGAGATCAGACATATCAGTCAAGGCTGACTGCCAGTAAATTCCCTCTGTAAAACCCAACCTGAAGCTCTGAGATACTTTCAGTTCTGCTTTCTAAAATCCACAACTTTTAATGAAGTTCAAACGTTTGGAATATTCATTTCACCTGTCATCATCAAGGATGAGAATTCCTTTAAGTATTCCTCACAAGTATACTGAACAGTGTATGTATGTATGACATAATGTCAGCAAAGCGAATAGAAAACAGTGAAATAGATTAGTAAATCCTCAGAGCTACGATGCTTTTGCAGGGCACGTTGAATCTGCTAATTGCCTAGCAATTCTTTGCGTGGAAGGTTCTAAGATCCATTACTAAGATCCATTACAAGAGTATATTCAACAGGTACATACGTGTGTGTGTACGCATGTTATTTGGCAACACTAGGGAAAACAAGATGGAGATAGATACAAATTTCTGTTTTGTTTTGTTTTTTCCCAAATATCAGTTACTAACTGGGCAGTCAATATGCAGAAAGCTCTCCCCAAAAGACAAGGAACAGAATTGCAGATTTCTTGGTTCAGCTGTGAATTACATCATTTGCGTGTCTGAGGACAACACCCAAAACCAAATTATTACTTGTGGGATAGAGAAGGACTTTTTCCATAAACTGAAAATCATAAAATATTTTGGCAAAAGGAAAGGTCTAAGGCACATAACCAGAAGCACAGCAGACACTAACCACTGCTCTGTCCATGATACTGCAACGGTTCACGCAGGTGTTGTTAAAAATACAGTACTCTCTGAAAACAAGGAATGTCTGGTTCAGCACCCCACTCTGAATCGGACACAAAAAGCACTTCAGTTTCTCATCCTACCATGGTTTACCCTAGCTCCCAGGCACTCAGTCGTGAGGGGAAACTGCCATTTTCCGCCCCTGTGTATTATATCTAAGCTCTCTTGAGAGACCTCTGCCCAGGAGTCCTTCCTATGGGTGGAGCTGTCAGCTTGTGCAGTCACTAGCTCTCTTCAGAGGAACCTCTTCAGGAGCGACCTGTTCTGCTTCTCTGGTTGTGGGGGTATTGAGTAAAAAAAACAAACCCCTGAACATCTGTCTCCATACTGGTTCAGAGCCTAATTACACTCCCTTACAGCTACTGGCTCGTTTTGGTCAGATCCTGCTCTCATTGAGTTCTCTGGCAAAACCCTCATTCATGTCAGGGACGCGGGGGGTGCCTGCAGTGCTCTGCTGGATTTCGGTTTGTTTCCTCATCGTCAGCTGCGTTAAACCTCCCTGCAGCTGCTATGCACAGGTCAAACTGACTGGCTGGGCCTCTGCAGGCAGCGTCACTCCCTAGCTGCCCATACTGACAGGTTTAACCTCTGCTTCTCAGGAGTGCCAAGAATGCCGTTGTAGTGACTCCACATACTTTCCCTGCAAGGAAGAAAGGTTGGGAATGATTACTATTTGCCATGGTGTAGCGCCTGGAGTCTGCAATTAAGGTCAGAGCCTGCTAGGGATGGCATGGTCCACATATGCAGTAGCCAAAGAATTAAAAAAAAAAACAACCAACCAAAAAAAAAAAACCAAACCAACAACAAAAAAGGAAATTCCACATCAAAACAAACAGCCTTCACTGTGTGGAGACTTTCAGGGGCCTTCAAGAAGACTGTGAAGACTCTTTACAAACCAGGAGGAAGAAAAACACCGGGGCAGCTCAAGTACTTCAGAAAGGTCAGGGGCTCGCGCTTCTCGACAGGAGCGCAGGATGAGAACGAGGATGTTATGTTCTCTCATCCCAGGCAGTTCCAGCGATAAAGAGAAGGACAACCTATTTTAAGGGGCTTACAGAACCGGTTGCCTGAATGGCAGAGAAACAGCAGGTGCAAGGCAAATGGGAGGGACCTGTTAAGGAAAGGGAAAAAAAAAAACCAAAACCCATATGCAAGAAAATACGAAGCATCCTTGTTAAGAATTCAGTGAGAAAATGCTCTAGCAAAGTCATCTAAGGTACCCAGAAACGTGTTCACAGCCTCCTTGTGTAAGTACTACAGAAAAGACCCTGAACTTCTCTCAAGCAGTTTAGCTGTGCATCTTCCTCCTGCCTCTGTTCAGATTTGAAAATGTTCTAGGGGAGAAGGATATATAGCCTATGAGTCCCACTGAGCCTCTATTTTGCATTGCCTAGAACAGAATAAGCCTATCCCCATCAAAACAAAACAAAACAAAAACCCACCAACCAAAAAAAAAAATCCAGCCCACCTGGCAAGAGAGATTTTAGAACACACTAGCAAGGCGTGCAAACAGACTGGCTTAAAATCCTAGCCCTGAGGTTTCATCCCAGAAATTTGCTCTGAATACCTTTAAGGAAAATACAGCATATCTGAGTGTGTAGATTATTTTAAAGTGAAGTCTTCAAGAGGATTGAGTGAAGAAAGGAATTTATAAACTCCTTACATCCATTTTCATCTTTAAGTCAAGACAGTTAAAAAACCCGTGAGTTTTCTTCAACCAATGCTCTTTGACATTAGTCTACTTTCAGTCAGCTAAAAACTGAGCCAAGAAACCCCATCGCTTGTATGGTTTCAAATCCTCCACACAACTTGAGCCATTATTCTCCATCACAATTTGCACTATCAAACTTTTGTCACCATTTTAAATTTCAGCCAATTGTGTGCAGTTTACCGTGTGCCAATTGTGTACAGTTTACTGACTAAAGAGGCACAGCTGGATCACACCCATCACTAAGCCTTTCACTAAGTCAAATCAAACAATTGATATCAATATACCAGATGCATTCTTCCTCCAGTGCTGCAAGAGTAAGTGGTATTCTTGTTTGGAGAAAAGCCATCTTCTGGGATCCTGTCACACAGTCGCTGAGTATAACCACTGGAGAAGTTCATACAGTGGGCATTTGTGAAACACATGGCGTGTCCACTTGGATAATGCATTGCGCTTCTCCCTTTGTACTGTCCACCAAGGTGCTGCTCACTTTCAGGGTACTGAGGGCCACCGAGCCCGCTAACACAGTGCTCGCTGCTCAAGATGTACTGCTCAGTGTTCTTTGACACTCTCTCCCCACTCTGGGACTGCATCATCTCAGCTGGGTTTTGAGACTGTTCTTGGTTGTACATGAAAGTGTCTTTGTGGGCCCTAGTGACCATACCGATCACTTCTTCCTTAGCCATGTCAGCGCTAGGAGGGGGAGAAGGGCTTTTGATGGTTTCCCGCTCTTGTTTGGGCTTGGAGGAAAGGTCGTCTTGAGGTGCTTGATCTTGATGTTCTGTTAATGCTTCATTGGGTAAGTGACCACTGAACTGACTGTTCATCATGGTTTTCATAGCACTCTGCATTTCAATCAGCATCCTCTGTTTTTCACGTTTGGGAATACGGCCAAATCGAACAGCTGCCAAGATGGGGAAATGAAAAGTGGTGGGAATTAAAAAAAAAAAAAAAAAGTCAATCCTGAAAGTGGTAGCACGCACACACACAGAATACACATTCCAACCAAAAATCTTGCCTTTTAAGGGAACTCTTTAACTGTTCTCACCAATACTACAGCGGGAGTATTACCACTGAAGTCAAGGAGCTTCCTGGGCATAGGATAGGCATGAGATACGAAATGTATGCTGTTGTTTACATACAAAGAGAAGGCAGCTCTAAAGCACACAATCTCTAAAGCCTTTTCCCCTTTTGCTACAAACCTGGCTATGGACTATACACACAGTTGTGTAAGTCAATTAAGTGTCAGGCTTTAAGATTGGATCAATTAAATCAGTACAAGTTTGTGAGCTGACAATTAGCTGAATGTAAACACAGTTCATATCATATTTGAATAGAAGTCCTACAAGACAGCTCCTCATGGACCAATTATATAACTTGCCAAAACAGTTAAGAAAATCAATGCTGAATGAAGCTTACCTTGGCAAATTTTCCTGATAACTTTGCCTTGACAAGGACATTTTCTGCTGGCAAGGGGATGGGCATCATTGTGGCTGCAGCACTTTTGACCCTGTCCTAGGGAATCTACAACTGCCTCTACCATCCTGTCCAACCGCAGCCTTACATGGGCTTATAACCAGTTTCGAGTGATGTAATTATATTCATGCAGTAGTCCATCATTAATGTAAGTAAACCTCTTTCATTAAAGCAGGTGCAACCTTACGGGCAAACAAGCGCCCAGGGGATGAAATAACTCCTATGCACGACAAGAACTCGGAACAATTATTTAAAATAAGTTTTAACACTCCACCCACTAAATTATTAACAGCCCAGGAGTCCTAGTTCTTGTGAAATAAACACCCAGAGAAAATTAAAAAGTGAAACAGAAGGAAGAGTTCTGGTTTGTGACGGGAAGTTGTAGCAGACTAATGAACTATACTTTCACATTACATTTTAAAAAAAGTCACAAGGAGCGGATAGCCAGCAAGGTGGTCAGAGACACAGCTCAACATTACCCTTTCCTCCTTGTCTTCCCCCTCCCTCCAAGGAGAGAAGAAGAGAAAAAAAAAAAAAAAAAAAAAGAAGGAGCAGTTATATGCTCGTCCCATGCATCCAAACCTAACTCTTTAGGCTCTAACTCTTTAGGCTCTATAATGATTACTGTAAGGCTATCAGCTTGGGCAGAATTCCCTTTCATTGAAAAAGCAACAGTAACAAAACAAAACAACAACAATAAAAAAAAAAAAAAAAGAAAAAGAGAAGAGTCTTGTTCGGATTCAGGCAGGATACAGCTACAAATATTAACTCATTAAAACACAACTGAGACTCTTGTTACAACCGTCCCTCTAACAGACCACTGAGACCACTGCATCGCATCCCACTGCATTAGCCTCCAGAGATGGGAGGACAGCTCTGCGGCCAGTATTACGTTACCAGTTCAGGAGAGTGACAGAGCAAGAAGGCAAGCTGATCTAAACGCTCTCGGACAGGGAATGTGTCCCTGACAACAGGGCTAGCTGCGTTTTCTGCCATTAAGACCCTTAGGAATCGGTTTTGAGGTGGGCAGTAGATTCCCTCTCAGAGGATCACTGCTCAGTAGAGGAACATACCATCTCTTGACATCCCAACAGACAGGCATTTTTTGAAACGACACTGCTGGCATCTGTTCCTATTCATTCTCATTATAGAGCAGTTGTTATTCTTCAAGCACTTCTTATACTGGATGTTTTGCTGAATGCTTCTTCTGAAAAAACCCTGTAAACAAATGAACAAAAATCCCCACAACTATTATTACAGCACATGTCAAATCCTCCTGCCAAGATTCACCTCTCCACAAGCACAGAAAACCTCACTGCGTCTCATCAGCTGCTTCAGAGCCATCAGCCCCAAGTGATTTTAAAGAACTTGCTATTCCTCATGACTTACTTCCTCTTTGTGTGTGATCTGTGTATAATGCAAACTAGTCATGATTTCTAATTATAGAAGATGCTAAGTTGTTCCCTCCTTAGTCAGCACTATATCTCCAGTATTACTTCTATCACTGTACTGACAGTTTATAAGATATGCCCTCAATCTCCTATGACATCAAGTGCAAAGACAAAAGCCAAAAATCAGATCTTTTGACTTCAATCTCCATAGTTTGGCAACAAAACCATCCTGTTGCACCATATGACCTTCAAAGGTGCTTCTTTCACATAACCCTTACACTGATAAACTCCTTCACAGAACTTAACATTTGCAGTGTACAGTATCAGAAAATAGATATCTACTGATGCGTGAACATGCGAGCAGCCAGTTACGGCTTTCCCTGTGGTAAAGAATTGCTTTTCCAAAGCTGTTTTGTTCTGTGTCCCAGCCCAGGTGACAACTCACGCCCACTATCTCTTAATGCAATTAACATTCATATGTCTTGCATGACATAGTCCTTACCACCTCTGTCTCTGGTTCTTGTTCTCTGCTATGCGCTCCAGGTCAGGCAGGATTGGACAAGGGGCGAGAACAGAAAGTACTGCAGAGTTTGGAAAATGCTGTGTATTGCTAAGTGGCTTGCCTTTTCCTACAACTTACACGCTGTCTGAAATTTCTCAGATTTAAGTTTAACAGAGAAGCAAACTGATATTTTTTCAGCAGTATCACCCCTTTTCCCCTATAGGGATAACTTAAGCATTTCACTAGCAGAAAGGCAAGCAGAAATATAGCTCACCTTGCAGCCCTCACAGGCATGAACACCATAATGAAATCCTGAAGCGACATCTCCACAGACTTTGCAAAGAAGAACCATGCCATTAAATTCTAGAATCAGAACAGAAAAGTCAAGGATATAGAAAACCAGTGACAACTGCAGGAACATGTTTCCAGCTTTTAAAACCTGGACTAAAAGCAAAATATGTCAGGTCAGTTCAACACACAAAAAAGTACAGCAGAGGAACAGACAACAAGAACGTACAAAAACCCTGAACAGTTCAGAAGGTACCAGTGCAAGGGAGGGGGGAAAAAAGACAAACATGAAGCACTCAACAGAATAGGGAAAAAGCACATATTCACTGGACTTTCAATCACAGCAGCATTGTACTCAACTGTAAAAAAAGAAAGTCTGCTTACATTTACGCATTTTTAAAAGGACCATTTAGTTAACTAGGCCACCAAAGTTCGGGCTCAATCTGTTTTTCCATCAGGACAAGTAAGCCCATATAAAGGCTACAGTTTCCCCCAAGAGAGAAGAAACATCTTCTCTTAAAAATAGAAATATTAAAGGACACTTTATTTTATTATATATATTGTAAACAAGCCATACACTCTACCTATTTGATAACAATTTAGAACTGGTAACTCAGACACATCTACATATGTAAAGACTACTCATGTGAGTCCATATCCAGAATGGCACGCTCGCACACTTGAACTTGAAAATACCTTCTCAGCCCTGTAAATATGCTCATGGTTTGGTTTTTTTAAGTTTTTCCCCACCTATTTCATTTCAGCTTGTCAATAAAGATTTTTTGCAAGTCCTAAGTGCTAGTCTAACATTGGTTTCACTGAAGCCAATGGGAATTTTACCAGTGACTTCAGTAACCACAAAGTTACCTTAACAGCGAGCAACAGTGACAGCTGGAAATACTCGCGTAGAACCATATTCCAGCAGAAAAGTAGTTTATTTGACATTTGGGTTTCATTTGTAAAGAGGAACTAAAACTTTTTTTTTTTAAAGTTTTGAAAAAGAACCAAACCACAAAATTTCCTCCCCCCCCCCCCCCAAACAGAGCTCGTACTGAGCTAAAGATGTTATCTATCTATCTATCTATACATCTGAACAGTTTACAACAGGTTTCATGTTCAGGAACCTCTGCCCTGATACCAAAAACTTAGTTGCTAGCAAATTTTTAAGAGGAAGTAAAGGTTCTTACTAAGAACTTAGGGTAGGAACACTTCAAAAGAGGAAAAAAAAGACTTTTAAGGTAGAACTGTTAGATACTTATTCTAGCTTCATAACAATTCAAAATGGTAAAACAATTCTGCCAATAAAAGAATTCAGCCTTCAAAAGACTAGTCTAAATTCCAGCTGAGTGTTGAAACACTCATTCCAGTACTCAGTTTGATTCCTGCCCTTCCAAAACTGTTCAAATTAGTTCTTTATCGTTGATCTTCTCTCATTACCAAAAAAAGCATGAAGAAAATAGCTGGAGCTAGATTGTTAAATGCATTTTAAAAGGGCTATCCTTTAGTTCCAGCTTATGAGTACTTTGGTTTTTAAATCCACAAATTAAGACTTGGAATGAAAAAGATAAAGGTCCCTGCTACAGCTATGTAAATATAATATAATGTTTTGGTAATTTATTTATTTTGCTCCTCAAAGAAATTTGAGGGGGGAGGGAAGGTGAAGGGGCTGGGGAGGGAATATGAAAAAACAGAGAAAATAGATTTGCAAGACAGATCCATAAATCCTCCTGAAGGCAATTTCTGATTACTATCACCTTTACTTCATTGCATCTTTTTAACCAAGTGTTTGATTTTTATTAAGATCAGTTTTCTCTAGCGAAAATCTGAAGTAAAGCTGGACTGTATTTATGGACTGTTTGAAGTTAGCAGCAACAGGACCTCCATCTATTAGCATTTGTATGGCAATACCAGACGTATTACCATACATATAATGCAAAAAGGTAAAAATGGAGGCTTTGCTGTGTGCCTTCACAGCAAGCCACGTGGAGGACCTGGTTGTAATATACAGGGTTGTAATATATACGGGGAAAATGGTGGTTTCAGGAACCGGCACCAAACATACTTGTGACTCCATTATGGCCTTTTGTCAAACCAGCAACAGTCGACTGGTTTGTTTTAATAGTCTCCTCCAGCCGATCGCTCTTCAGTGCCCCATCAGAGCCCTCGCTGCTCCGGCCGTTGCAGCCGCTTTCCGAGGAGGAGCTGTTCGGAGAAGATGGTACAGGCGAAGAGGACGACTGGAAACCGCTGTCTGAGCTCTCGCTGTGACATGAGGCTGGGCTAGATGCCGAGCTTGAAGAGCTGATGTAAGCTATCACACCCCCTAAGGCAAGAAAAAAAGGCGGCACGTAGTGACATAACAAGCAGACATGCACCGCTGCCATGTGAGCCATGCCGTGACCCAGCACCACCAGACCCAGCCATCACGTGTTCCTGGGCGCACTCCTTTCCCTCCCTCTCTCACGCTTGCTTCTCTCCATTCGTTTTCAACGGCTGACCTCCTAATCTGCCCCATCCCCTTCTCCCATCTTATCAGCCTCCTCCGATCCAAGTCGAGATCAAACGGCAGAACCAAAAGACGGAGCAACAAGCCATGGTGCTGGCAGGACGGGGCGGCGGGGAGAAGGCACGGGGCGGCCCAGGGAGGGTTTCCCTGGCCACCCCCCGAGCAGAGCTCGTCTGGAGCCACAGCAAAGACAGGATCTTACAGTGCTGTGGAGCCAGAATGCAAACAAGCTAGGTTAGGGACAGAAATAGGGCAGAGAAAAAGACTTCATGCAGGCTACGCGCCAGAGGCACAGAAAGAAAGGGCTGCGAGGTGCTCACGATGCAGAAGGGAAGAGGGCAAAGGAAAGAAATAGCGCTGCAGCTTGGTTAGGCTACTGAACGCCATTTGTCCGACTGCAAGCCTTTGTAGCGTTTCTAGCAGCAGCTAAACTCTGACTGCCAGGCTGCTATTTGCAAACAGTCTCTGTCCTGCCGTGTCTTGCAATCTGACACACTTGAGGATCTCTCAGATGAAACAGTTTTTTGTCCTCAGGCAGACCTGGGAGCAGTTCTGGCTTTTCACAGGCTCCTTTTTCTTGCGAGTAAGCAAGAGAAATTGTTTGTACTTTATTTGAGTTTGTCTCCAAGACGCAGCGTTTCAAAAGTCAATTTAAAAACATTTGGTATTTCACACACAAATTTCCACAGCGAAAGACATGCAACTGTTTAAATAACAGCATCTTCTCTGTTTTATGCCTGTATTGCTCTGCAAAATCTCTTCACAGACGACTCGGGACATTGCAGCAAGGAATTCCACACACCAGTAAAAACTTAAAAATGGCCATGCACTGGCTTCTTTTAGAGGAAAAAAGCATTGGTGTCAGTAGAGTCCTTGATCAACCGAGTTGGCCTGGCAGGTTGGGGCTATAGCACCTTACATCAGCCATTGCCTCCTCACAGATAAAGGCTGTTACGCCTATTAGGCAGCACTGTTATACAACCCTGGAAATATCACTGCTTGCAGGTAGAAATTGGGACTTATAAATTTGCAGTACTTTGATCAGCTATACTGGTCCTCTTAGCATTTCTGCGGCAGTGCTACTGGCCCATTTCTTCTTTAACGTTTAATTTTTTCTACCAAGGAAACCACCACCAACACCTTAAAGAGCGTGCAGCCGAGGAGCCCCTGGCAGAGCCGCCGCAGAGCGGACGTCAGACCAAGAGGCCATGTGACACGTGTGCTACACACAGACCGCTTCTCACGTTCCTGGACACCAGTGCCCCTACACCCGACCACAGCGGTCGTCCCTGCACAGATTTTTTTAAGAAATCCTCCACGCAGCGTAGCACGCATCCAGGATCAGGTTTTTGGAGAACGGAGGGTTGCAATGGGCACGCAGGTCCCGCAACAGCATGAGAAAAAGACACCGTCAAACACCCGTACTAGTGTAAGACACCATCTATTTGACAAAGGCCCTGCTATGCCCTGGCGCTGCACGCGCCTCTGCCAGGTGCCAGGTCAAAGCTCACAGTCCACCCGGTCCCAGGGAGGCACCGGGTTTCTCAGCAGGCGCCATCCTTATCTGCAAGGGGCAGAGCAGGGCACGCAAACACGGCCCCTGCAGGGAACTCCACGTTTCTCCACGCTGCCACCTCGCCCCGCTATCTTTAAACCCTGCCTCATAAAAAGAGATGCTCTCTTCCCTCAAGGGTAATGCCAACGTCACAGGGGAGCACGGAAAGAGAGCGTCTACGGGGGTTTTCACCCCTTGCCTTTTGAAAGCCTGAGGAGCCCCAGGTAGCTGGGCTGCTCCCGTACCCTAGAGAGCCTGGCAGTCTTGCCTGCATCACAGACAAGACTCCTAATATGT
>NW_009233222.1:0-214 GCF_000690835.1 Fulmarus glacialis | reverse complement strand
ACGTTTCCCCATGAACCCTATCTTCCTTGGATCAGCAGTTAGAAGTTGAATCTCAGGCACAGCACAGGGCGACAACTCAAAACAAAGAGCGCGGACACGGCGATCTCCGTGCACGCACACGCACGCACACGCACCCCGGCACCCCGACGCCCGCTGGATAAGGCAGCCCCGGGTCTTGTAAACTGGCGGGGCTGTGCCCCGGGCCCCGGGTGGA
>NW_009233221.1:0-1179 GCF_000690835.1 Fulmarus glacialis | reverse complement strand
CCCATCACCAGGGTGGCCATGTCACCAAGATGGCCATGTCATCAGGGTGTCCTATCCCCATGGTGGCCATGGCACCAGGGTGACATGTCCCCATGGTGTCCCATTCCCATGATGGCCCCATCACCAGGGTGGCCATGTCACCAAGATGGCCATGTCATCAGGGTGTCCTATCCCCATGGTGGCCATGGCACCAGGGTGACATGTCCCCATGGTGGCCCCGTCCCCTTGCTGGCCATGTCACCAGGATGGCCCATCCCCTTGGTGGTCACGTCACCAGCATGGCCCACCCCCATGGTGGCCCCATCACCAGGGTGGACATGTCACCAAGGTGCCATGTCACCAGGGTGTCCCATCCCCATGGTGGTCCCATCACCAGGGTGGCCATGTCACCAGGGTGACATGTCCCCATGGTGTCCCATTCCCATGGTGGTCCCATCACCAGGGTGGCCATGTCACCAAGGTGCAATGTCACCAGGTGGCCCCATGGCCAGGGTGTCCCATCCCCACGGTGGCCATGTCACCAGGGTGGGCTGTCCTCATGGTGGCCCATCCCCACAGTGGCCCTATCCCCACGGTGGCCATGTCACCAAGGTGGCCATGTCACCAAGGTGTCATGTCACCAAGGTGCCATGTCACCAGGTGGCCCCATGACCACGGTGTCCCATCCCCACGGTGGTCATGCCACCAGGATGGGCTGTCCCCATGGTGTCCCTTTCCCATGGTGGCCCCATCACTGGGGTGGACATGTCACCAAGGTGACCCAGCCCCAGGGTGTCCCATCCCCTTGGTGGCCATGTCACCAGAGTGGACGTCACCAAGCTGCCACGTCCCCATGGTGTCCCCATCCCCATGCTGGCCCTGTCCCCAGGGTGTCCCCACGCCCCCCGTGTCCCCAGGGTGTCCCCGTCGTCCCCGCGGTGGCCCATTCCCGGGGGGTGTGTCACCAGGCTGTCACCATCAGGGCGTCACCATCAGGGTGTCACCGTCACCAGGGTGGCCCTGCCACCACCACGTCCCACACCCGGGGTGCCACCGTCACCGCAGGGTCCCATCACCGGGCGGGGGGTCAATGTCACCAGTGTGGCCTTGTCACCAGGGTGTCCCGACACGGGGGTGTCCCTGTCACCAGTCACCGGGGTGTCGTGACATTGGGGTGTCCTTGTCACCGGCGTCCCTGTC
>NW_009233220.1:2824-5259 GCF_000690835.1 Fulmarus glacialis | reverse complement strand
GCACCCTCCCTGCAAAGCCCTCCTGCCCCTTGTCCCCTACCCCAGCTGCTCATGTCCTGCGCTGTGCCCCATAGCTGGATGTCCCCAGCTCCCCATGGGGCTAGCAAACAACATCAACCTCTCCCAAATCCTTTTGTGTCCCAGGCCAGTGACGGGAGACGTTGGTATGGGAGGCTTGAGACACTGTGGGGGGAAGGTTGATCCTGGGGTGCATGTCGTCTCCAATGTCATGCTGGTGATTGGACGCTAACTCAGATTCTCCCTGCAGATGCCAACACTGGGCAGAGTTGAGGTGAGTTCAGATTTTGCAGAGGCTTTCAGGCAGTGAAAGCTCTTCTTGGCTCTGATACGTCCCTGTGGCCATGATGGGCACCAGGAGGGTGAGGCTGCTGTCTTTTCTATTTTGAAGGTCTCCAGACCAAACTGCTCCGAAACTTCGCTGTATGCCAACTTATGAGAAAGCGAGAGGTGATTCAGCCATCTTCTGAGTTATCCAACACAAGACAGGGCATTCACGTGGATCCTCACCGCCTCTCTCTCCCTCCATGAGGATTTGTGTTTTGGGGAAGAATCCAGGGACCCAAAACTCCATAAAGCTATGATTTTCCCATGACCTTGATGTAGCTGTCAAAAAACCTCAAAAGACCCCAGGACCCCTCTCCACTAAAACACCCTGCTCCCAGCTTTGTGAAGATCATGTTGTGCAGGCAGCAGAGGCGTCCACACAAGTTCTGTGAAAGAGACAGAGACAAAAGGGGAAAGCATGGAAGATCTGCAAGCTGTAAATAAAAGCATGAAGTTGCACCCCAAAGAGAAAGGAGCTGCTGTTGCTTTATCCCAGGAGAGACGTTGGGTGAAATGTCCCCCTGAGAGCGGCTGTCTGTCTCCAGGTTTGTAATAGAAACCTGGTGCACAGGGCTCACATGGGGACATCAAAACCCAGGCGGCTTGGAAAGCTGCAAAGCTCTTTCTCGTTAAAGTCTCAGCATTAATGCAAACCCGTAGCTACCATTTGATGGTAATTTTGATGCAAGACCATGATCTGCAAGAACACAAGTGGCCCTGTGACCTTGCGTGGTATTTTAATACTCCAGTGGCATGGGCCATTTTGTGTACGGCGAGGGCAAGAAATGACTTTTGGCTGGGATTTTGACTTGGGAAGGAAAGCAGGGCCAAGATGAGAAAGGAGAGGCAGTAGTAGAGTGCGAACATGAAGCTTTTAGGCTCTGGTAGATGTCTCAGCTGAGCTCAGACAAGAGACAACTCCCCTTTCTATCCCCGTGTATCTCTACAGTCCCTTCGTATCTCTACAGCTATCCCTTTGTATCTCTACGGCTGTCTTTGGGCACCTCAATCCCATTCCCTGAGGGACTGTATAAGCCAGAGGTGCAGCTGGTGATACAAATTCATAGATGTTTAGTCTTCATTTGAGCAAAACCACATCATCATCACACATACCTATTAACATAGCCGTGTGAGCATATCAATGCATATGTATCTGTGTACCCATATATACATATGTGCATCGGTGTGAGTAGACAGAAGAGCACACCCATAGTTGCATCACACACTTTATGTACACACGTTAGACTTTACATAGTGGGATGTAGATGTCTTCACTTGGGGTACTCACATGTACATTTACAATATAGGTAATGTATTTTATATGCATT
The DNA here is from genome assembly GCF_000690835.1 of Fulmarus glacialis. Classification (NCBI taxonomy): domain Eukaryota; kingdom Metazoa; phylum Chordata; class Aves; order Procellariiformes; family Procellariidae; genus Fulmarus; species Fulmarus glacialis. Next base: position 3,586 of record NW_009233220.1, on the reverse strand, counting down.
TATATATCATACATTGTAAATATATGTGCAAGCCATAGATATAATATTGGTGAAAGTAATCCAGAATAGATTTATGATGTGTGTGTGGAAAGGGCTGGGCATGGTGGAAGGGTTGGGTGCGGAGATGTTGGCATGGACAGGGCTTGTGGGTAGGTGTTGCCCTCCCAAGCTGAGCGCTGGCAATTCCCCAGCAAGAACTGGTGAAGACAAGCGAAGGGGTTGGCAAACCGCGGGTTCATGATGATGGGGAGAAACCCACTGGCAGCCTGCAAGGATGCTTATAAAACCTGATCTGCCTGGTGGGCGGAAATGGGGCTGGGAAGGGCAAGGCGGAGAACATGGTCAGCTGACCAGCTGGGGGAGCATCACCAAGGCTCGCAACACACAGCCCTTCCCCATGACAGCAAAACCCAAGCGTAGCCCAACCTGGACATACCAGCCCCATTTTATCAGCGCGGGAGCTGTCTGCCAGAGAGAAAAGGCCAACATGGGCGAGCCTTCCTGTGCACTCGCCGTGCTGGAGCGCTATCTGGGCTGGCTGCGTGAGTGGCTCACTGTGGCATACGTTGTGGTGGTGTTCATCTCTTGCATGCAAGGCTTCAGAGGGAAAATTAAACCATATTATTTCACCTGCTGGCTCCGAGCCCAGTGTACAACAAGCTGGCACTGGGCTACAGGAACATGGAAGGGAGCTGTGAATTTTGGATAAGCAGGGTGGGTTGACAAGCTAGCAAAAATAATAGCAGATTTGGGGCAGTACTG
>NW_009233220.1:1793-2791 GCF_000690835.1 Fulmarus glacialis | reverse complement strand
GTTGTTTTCTAAGGTTTTTTATTTTTCCCCCTTGAAAATCCCCAAATTTTACATCAGGCATTTAGGCATGAACCATTTTTTCAGCTTGTGAGAGTAAACCTTACAATTTTGACAGCAATTACTCGTGATGAGGAAAAATGTTTTCTCAATATACTAGGAAAAAAATTAATTTCTTGGTGAAAAAAATATCTTGTTGTTGGAGAAGTGTCACCCATAAAGGGGAATCAGGTGAGGCGAGATGTGGGCAGGTGGACACAGAAATAAATGTCTTTTTCTCCAAGGGCATCAGTTGGGTTCTTGGTGGGAACGGCCCCGTGGGACTCCCCAGCCCAAGTCACCAGCGCAGACCCCAACCAGCACATCCCTCCCCTGAGGGCCCCGCTCCCTAATTTGGCACCAAAGCTGTGCCATGACTCACCCTGTTACGTCCAATGTGGGCGATGGTAGAGTCTGTTGGGGGGCAAAAACCACGCTGTTAGCCCTTGCTTCTTGTTCTGGGGAGGAATGAGACCCACCCTGCCTTTGAACAGCAGATCCCCTGGGATCAGGACTGAATCCCCTGCCCTGTTTCCCCCTAATTTCACCCCGCTCTTGGCAGCAGAGCAAGTTGCCTTTCCATCTGTGGATGTGAAGCAGGGGTGCTGGGGTTTGGCTGCATTTTCCCCACCCCGCAGCATTTTCTCTTTTTGCCCAGCCAGTAGACCTTTACGTGCTGCTCTGCGCCCACGTGTGAAACCAAAGTCACCCTGCAAATAGGCCAAGACACACGGACGGTGGGAAGATATCCCCCTTCCCCCACCCACAGCACGCTCCCTTTGCTGCAGCCTGTGGTTTCAGAGTTAGCAAGGAGATGTTTCCCCCACCGCCGCCCATAAATGGACCCACGTCCTCAGCTGCTGCACTCTACTTTCAAGCAGAAATCACGGTGAAGTGAAAATGTAGAGGGGGAAAAATGCCAGTCCTGGAAGGGTTGGATTGCACCCTGGGACCAGCGCGTG
>NW_009233220.1:532-1778 GCF_000690835.1 Fulmarus glacialis | reverse complement strand
AATGGGCTTGGTCTCCTTGAGCGTTGGGATGCTGTCATCTGTCTTCTGCAGGCAGAAGCTGGACTGTGCGTGCAAGGAAGAAGCGGGGTGCAACGTGGCGGGGAGAAATCCACCCTTGTTCAACGGGCAGTTTTTTTGCATATCCCACTGGGAAATGAATTGCTGGGACTGCAAGTGGAATTGGGAAAGGTCCTGCATGGCAGCGCAATGAGGGGAGGGGATGAAGAGCATAGAAACTGGGTTTGGGGCACGTCCCTGCAACTCTGTGCAGCTACCGAGACGCAGCACGGATGGTCGATGGGCACAGGGTTGCTGGCGGTGCCGGAGGGCAGCCAGCCCACACAAAGGGCCCCAAGGACAGAGGGGTCCATGGCTCACCCGAAGGGAGGAGGTGGTACTCACACTGTATTGCGTTGCAGTCGGTCGCTTCTGCCTCGTGGCTGGGAACTTGCTGCTGCCTGGAGAGAAGGGAGAAAGGGGTTTGGGGTGTGTGTCCAGGCTGTGACGGGACCATTTGGGTCATTGCCATGGATGATGCTTTCTTGCATCAGGTCCAAAGCTGGAGTCAAGCCCTGGGCAAGTCCTGCTCCTCCCTGCCTCCACCCTCGGGGAATCCACCCACAGACACAGAGCATGCTGCCCCTGGCCAAGAACCACCCCAGGTCACCTGGGATGCTCCCGTCTCCGTCACCCCCCAGCCCCACAGCCAGGAGGGATTGCTGCTCACCTTTGGCGTCTCTCTCTGCAGGCCACTGCAAGGAAAAAAAAGGGAGAGGCAGGGAGGCAGAGTTACTGCACAGCCCTGGCTTTTCATGCTCTGGGCTGCACGATGAAGATGATGCGCTGAACCTCCACACCTCACTCAGGGAGGCACTTTTCCAGCCCAGCCTATGCAACCATGCATCCCATTTCCCAGACTGGGAACTATCAGCAACTGCGGACAGCCCAAGTGTCGAGGATCCATGCTTTGCTCAGGCCACCTCGGAGACTCTCTTCTTGTGCCCAGAGGACTGGGAGCAAATGTCTGCCTGGGGCAGGGATGCATTTGGTCTTCCCCATCTCAGTGCCTTTGCTCCCCGCAGGTGATAAAGGAAAGGCCTGAGAGGCTCAGCTTCCTGTGAAAGGGCGGGTAAGGAGCCGGCCAACCTAAACCGACATGTATCATTTTAACCCACCTCTGGGTTTCAGCTCGTGTTTTACCCTCAATTTCCCCAAATCGCTCACCTTTCTTCACAGCACAGTAGCT
>NW_009233220.1:0-506 GCF_000690835.1 Fulmarus glacialis | reverse complement strand
GGCCCGCCACTCCCAGCATGATGCCTGTGGGGAAGGTATGGAGGAGCCAGGGGTGGGGAGCTGGGAGGGACAGAAGGTGTTGGGGAAGAGGGAGCACCATGGGGAGAAGCAGCAGAGAGCATGACATGCCCTTAGAGCCAGGCCAGATCCCAGCTGATGAACCTCCCCGTGTCCTGGTGCGGGCAGCACGGCATCCCTCGGCCCAGTGCTGGGGGACACTGGTTGTGCAGGGAGGGAATCGCTCACCTTTGGTTGATGGCCCTGCCTGGGAGTTGGACCCGCTGCCTGGAAGGAAAAAGGGACAGGGTGAGAGTCTCCAGCTCTCTCGGGTACTACACAGACAGAGCAAATGTGGGGACCCCCTGATCCACCATCTATCAGCTGACGTGGTAAATAAATCAATGTATTGCACAGATGTGGGTCTGGTTTAGATCTGGCACCACCATTCTCCCCTCTCCATGATGCTGGGGGCAGGGCAGGGGCCGGATGCTCGCCTGTGACTGGGA
>NW_009233219.1:0-16218 GCF_000690835.1 Fulmarus glacialis | reverse complement strand
TTCCCCAAGCAAGATGTCCCAATACAGTTTTGGTTGCGTCATGGCCAGAAAATATTTGTGTCTGTATCATTTGCTTGCAAGTGGGCAGCAGTATACAACACGTTTCAGATTATTCTGAAATAATTCTAACCCATATTTTGCATACACATATGGAAAAAAGCCATATATACAATTTTTGAAACTATAACCATAATGCTAAATATAACGCATTTGATTTTTCTCCATATTTCACAAACACATGATAAGATAAAATTTGCCCTTTGACCAAAAAACAAGTCTTTTTTAATGCACAAGATAGAGTTGCACATTTTCATCACTGTAATGTGCCCTTAGGCAGAACAAATGACTGAAAAGGAGAAGTGGGAGATTCTGAAACAGCAAATGAGTAAGTCACTGCCCCACTGGAATGAGCTGGGAAAAACAGTTTCCTGACCTGAGGCCCTACCATAAGATTTGGGCTAACGGGCCAATTTAAAATCATGTCATCCTCGCCTGCTGTTGCAATTACAGTAAATGAGGTTAGAGATACTAACAAACTATCCTCTGGAATTTGCTGAAAAGACTACTGTTCTACAATGGTTTTGTTTTGACAATCCTTATTAATTTACAGTTATGCACAAAGATACTTCTTCTTGCCTGGGAATAACTACTGTTATTAGAGCAGGACCTACAGATCTTAGATTTAGATCTTTAGAATCTACATATTGCATACCATTAATAGGTACAGTCTTTATATCTTTGTCTTACCATGGCTAGTCCACTGAAGTCCATAGGTTATGAGTAAAGTATCAGAAATCAAAAATCACTTTTAAAGTGATTTTTGGTTGCTACAGAGAACTGAAGATCATAACAAAATTTCTGCTGGCTCTAAATCTAGATCCAAATCTGTATATATTATATTTCCTTCTAGCAAATTACTTTGAATTAGTTCTTAGCAGAAAAGCTTTTAAGGAGCTGGTGAATGAAATGAAATGAAAGAGGTTGCTTTGAACAGTACAGAAGGACACACAGAAGCGACTGTCAGAACAACAGAGAAATACTCTGTCCAAGAGTACAGTTTGAAACATCTCAAAGTTCAATGTTCCAATCATTAATCTAAGCTTTTGAGTTAACAAAGACATACAGGATGATTTTTACAATTATGTAAGGGAACAGGACAGTCTTAAAATCACATTCTTAAAGCTCACACTGAAATCAGAATTGTGAATATAAAACCTGACCTTAAGGAGAAAAGCGTTCTCCAGATTCCATCTTGCCAACAGGTTTCTCATCACCATCTCTATCACTGTCTACTTTCTTACCTGCATATAAAAGCAAGCCTACAGTGCTGCGTCCCTGTACCTTTCAAAGAGATCTATAGGAAATGACAGAAGTTTCATTTCCAGCAATTTGGGGGAAGAAATTTCATCCTAAGTAATATTACTGAGGATGCTCGCTAAGTATCTTGCTAATGGCAAGTGCAGAAAACATGGGAGCCTATCACACTGTCACTTAGAACTGACAGCTCCTTTTATTGATCAAAGATGGCACTAAGAGCCTTATTTAGTCTCTGATCTTAAATGCGTGCCACGCCCTTTCAATACCCTTCAAATGAGTGCCTTTCAATACAATGTGTTTTTGTGGGGCCACAGCAGGAGCCAAGGTGCATCTCAGAAATTTCGGGGGAGGAGGAGTGTGGGTTCTTTCTATAAACTTTCCAACCATATTCCAGTTTTCCAAAGCCCAGGGAATGAGCAGCATCAGTTACCTGGCCACTGAAAAATCCTGAGAGCCGTCAGATAGTAGGACCCATCAAAGCCAACAGGAAATGAAGGTATTAAGCACCCTCAACAAACAGGTCCACAATCTCGCTACATATAACTGCAGGAAACGCAGCTTTAGTTTAGAACTACTGGACAGTCCTATTACTAACTGACCCATTTTTTTGCCTGCTTTATGGGGAGCACAAGTATTCAGACTGCATTTCTTGCCAGGACTACATGAAGGCAGGAAACCCAAACATGTTATTGTGGTGATAACCACTGGCTCATTTACTCTGCACACCTAGATAAGCTTCAGTGCTAAATTAAAACAAGCCACACATGGCAAGATTTTCATGTTTGTTTAAGTACTGCCTGATAATGAACACCGCCTTGTTTTTTTCTCCAATGAAAATAAGATGTATATGAATTGCCCTTTGTTAAATACCTTGCTGCGTAAGTGCAGTAATAAAACGTTCTCCTCCTGATGAATGCCGCTGCAGCACTTCAGGTGACCTCCACAACTTCTCAAAGCACATGAACTACAACATTCTACATGAACTACAACACATACAACTACAACAACAGTTCATTGTCTGATAATCAGGGTAAAATGGCACCTGCAAGAACACCGCTTGCAAAGCATGCAACTTCCCACTGGGTAATTCTCTATAACAATACAAGTATATCCTTCACAGATAGATGCACCCAACAACTGTGTTTATACACTAATATTAATACTGAATTCTGCACTATTAAATCTCTCCAGGGATTTAGCACAGCAAGATGGTAAGGACTTTCATGAGCTATTAATTTCCAACACTGTTGCATTTTTGTTGGGCTTCCCACCCACAGGGCAACCACCAACAAATACAGTTTTGCAAAAATAAATAAAAACCCTCCAATTACAAGTTAATTCGCCAATTTCTATGCACAGGCCCTTGTTCCATGTACACTTAACTAAACTAACTCACGAAGCATCTTGTAACAATGATAACGACCACTAATTTTTTTTTTCATTGACCCTTGTGTGTTGTTCTATTACACAGAAATAAACTAATGAGCAGTAAGTGTTTTGCAAAAAGCAACTGAACATACCTCGTGTACATAAGACGCAGAATAATACATAGTTAGCAACAGGGAGAAAAAAAGAAGTCCTATAAAACTAGATTATCCAGTCTGGCAGTTCTACTGTACCAACAATAGTTTTGCAACAATTTTTTTTTTTAAACAAGGGAAGTTCCTTGAGCAATACACTCAGACCAAGATCCTTTTCATTACCAAAGCGCCTTCATTTCTTCCTCAAAAACCCTCTTGCCACTTACTAAGTCTGGCTGCAAACAAGTGTCAGTTAGGATATCCTTCTAGGATAGGACTATGTAGTGTATGCTCATGTCAGTTGAATGACAAGCAAAAACCAGTAAGCTTCTCTTAACACCATAGTGGCCTAGAGCAACAATAAAGGAGGAGGCTGGTAACTTTTTTTTATTCAAGACTGTTCAGGGAAAGGACAGGTCTAATTTAAAGAGGAGACAGGGGAGAAAATGTAATCACACCTGTTAACCAAGATCCTGGCTCACCTCTTTTTACTCCAAGAGGAGCTACAAAAGCATTCTTTGCTCATTTTTGAAGTTAACTTTTTGTCTGGTAGATTTGCATTCAAATATGAATGGCTTCACAAATAAGAACAACCAGTTTGTACTGCAGACATCAGATATGCACAATCCACTTCCTACCATTTCAGCTCACCTACTAAACTGACATCAGGTTTAAAAATAGAGAACAGAATGGTGCAATCCCTGTGACTCCTTTCCCTTTGACCTGCTTTCTAATTTATTTCCCGAAGTTAAGAGAAAGTGCTACTACCACTTCCACTGTACATAATCAGAGTTTGTATTAAATATTGAATTTTTCATGAAGACAGAAAGACCTATCTCTGCTCAGTAATAAAACTACAAAATCACTTCCAGTCACTGAGCAATGTTTATATTTCTTCACACAAGTGCAGTTCTTTTATTTAAAAAACTCTGCTGTTCCTAAACATCTATTATAGAAAAAAAGACCCAAGGTTTGCACAATATCCACTGCACCAGTGAATGCAGGGTATTCTAGAGGAAGAATCATGCAAACCCTTTGCCACCAGTTCCACCAGCTGACACTCTCATTTGACATCTATTCTGTTCTGTGCTTGCTTATATTGCACTCATTCCAATAAAACATGATACCTACCAATTATACCACTACAGCTTAAACATTCTGGGAAAAAAATAAACACCTTAAACCTGGAAAAGATCTGCAAGCGAAAATATGAAGATGAACATGACTCCAGAAACATTGTAGCTTAATTCTGGAGCAAGAGCAAAAATAAGAAAGAAAATAAAGTATTTACCAGGCCCTACAACAGTTTGAATTATCAATTGATTTGACTGTTACTACTGTTCCTGAGTAGAGGGCATCAGGACACCTCCTACTCACCTTCTTTTAAAGTCCACTTGATTGCTCCTGTCCTCTTGCTGACAGCATGCAAACTTCCATCAAGAGTTGAAACAAACAACAGTGTTTCTGGCACAGTTACTGAGCTGGTGTTCTGGAAGAGAAAAACCCATACACTGAATGTAATTATTTACTACAGAGTTTACTCGTTACTGTCATACAATACATTGCCTAGAACATCATCCTTTTTAATTGCATTGGACAACTTTCTTGTCCCTTTGAATTCAGTGATTTTTTTTGTTTTGGTTTGGTTTTTTTGCTGTTGCTGTTATGGAACTGCTCACTGTGCTAAGTTGCTCTAGAGACAAACTGGGAGATGCTTTAAATGAATACTCTACCTACAACTCAACATCCATTTTCCATTTTATATCAAAGTCTTCTTGTACTAGAGTTGGGAGAAACCAGAGATAGAGCTGATCTAGGAAAGAATTGATACAAAGACTATGCAATAAGATAGCTAGGGTATGGAACTTCAAAGCAGCTCAGAGAACCTAAGTGTTAATGTCAAAGCCATGCTACTACCAAGTAAATAGAACATACTTTTGCCAAGGTTTAGTCCCCTAGAGAGGAAAATATATTGGCTGGGTAGAACATGGATAAATAAAACTGAAAGGTGATCAATATTCTACGGGGCTGACTGCAGCTGAGAGACAGGCTGGAGCTGCAAGCATGTAGGCTATCTCTGAGCAAGGGCAAAATATGTAGGATAGATGCAGCTTAAAGGCTAGAGGAGATCCATACTGTTAAGCCTCTTAATTGTGTTTTTGTACCTCATGTCTCCCAACAATACAGTATTTCTGCAGTAGACAGTAAATAACACTGTTTAAGAAAGTCCGTATGTATTAACACATCCACAGACATCTCCTAGGAAGCAGTCAGCTGCAGGATTCGAACCTCAATTTGACATTCTAATCATTCTGCCACTGGGGACACGTCACTCCGTATTTATGTATATGGGTACAGAGCTGTTTAGTGCCTGCTGTTATTCCTATAGCACAAGCAGCTTTTGAGCCTGGCTATTGCAGGGCATGTAATTTTATTAAAAGGGCATCATACAAACATTGAGGACTCAGAACTATGTAGTTGTCACGGGAACAGTGAGGCTAAGTCCAAAGTGTTTCATTGCACAAAGCAGAAAAACCATGTTAATTTAATGTCTACTCTTCTCTTCCTGCCTAAAGATGATCCCATACATCCTACAACCTGCTTCCATTTACCAAGTCTCAAGTTATCGCTCAAGTAACTTGTCATTTGTAGACTGTATCTACATTGCTCATCTGCGTGCCACCTGCCACATTTAGGAAGTTTCACAGTTAAATATAATTCTTAACCTACCACAGTTCATGAAATGAAAGTGTATGCATTTTACATATTTAATAATGTCTTCAATGACTTAAATTGTAAAAAACAATTATCAGTCATGTTAGAATTATTGCAAAGCAAAATACACAACTGCCAAATTAAAATGCATGGACACAGGAGTAACTTTCTTTGGAAAACTATATATTTTTAGTGCAACTCAACTAAAGCATTAGACTTTTAGGTAAAGCATAAAGCTAAAAGGATAATATAACAAAGTAATAACTAGCCAACTTCTAGGTCGCACCTACAAATATTATACATGCTTCTTTCCAGTCATAATGAAAACAGCTGGAGCAAACAATTGTAAAACACAGAGTGCGGAAAAAATGAAAGTACAAATCAACAATACACAAACCATAGATCAGAAATAACTGCTGGAAGTCCAGAAAAAAAGGAGATGTATCTTAACACATAAATATAATTTTCATTATCTGACGCAGTTAAATTACGCAGGCGGCACAGACATCTGCACTTAAATATTTACAGCTGCATCTGGAATCAAACTTTGCAATGTTTGTTCAAACAGGGACATTGAATAACAGTTCGTCTCATGCTGGCCTATAAAATATGCAGCTTGAGATGTTACTTATCAGAACTGACTTAGAGTATCTTTCTAGCCTAATGACCTCATTTGTATGTAAGAGCAAAGAGAAGCTGTATTGTAGAGTTATGAGTTCTCATTCTTTTGTATTACTACTTTTGTTAAAGCAAACTATTGTAGGCACTGTATCAAAGTAATTCATGAAAATTTTGCCCTTTAGGTCTTTTTGTACATGAACTCCCAAAACAACTTAGGATGGTGTAGTTGATTTATAATCATCTAGTCCAGTCTTCCCATCTTCCTTAAATAAGCATTTAACAAGCCAGATCCAGTGATTCTGCAACCAGAAGGGGAAGACACAATGCACACTCCATTATCACATCCATTTGGGGCTGAGAGCCATCTAATTGCGAGGCTCAATCTGCCTCCCCAAGACGATTTACCTTTTAAATCAGTCATTGCCTAGTTGCCAGCATAAAACTATCCTTGAACAAAAACAAGAAGAAGGGAAGCTTCGGGTTGCATTCTAGATACCTTTCTAGCTGCTTTTCTGCAAAAGATACAGCTTCCTTGCAAACAAAGAACTCCTTCCTGTACAACACTGTAATAATGTAAGAATTACTAATTCTTAATATAATCTTCCTAACCTGGGACGCTAATGAGGAAGTGGGGCACTAACTGAGCAATGTCAGTGCTCCTCACTTCTAAGATGTTGTCTTGCATCAGACTGACAAATTCCCTCACTCTTATCATTGGTGTGAGACAATGAATGACAGTGGTGTGAATGCGGAGTTACAATATCAATATTTTGTCAGTGGGCTGTGATGTGGCCCCAAAAAGATACCAGTTCAAGGAATACCAGGAGGCTGCAAAAAAGCTGCATTTGAACAGGTTTCTTTCCCTCTGCAGGCCAAACTGCTTTTGAGCTCAGAAAAGTTAGAAGACCTGCAGATTGAACTGATCTCACCATGTATAAGCTATTTAAGCATGAAAAGACATCTCAGTTCAATAGGGTACCAGCAGTAGGAACAACTATTAGGAAATCCTCCCTATCTTAGGACATTTTCTCCATAGAGTTACTTCTTCTTTGGATGACTCCAGTAATATATACTGTTTATGATTTTATTTTCAGTCTTTCCAAATTCCTTTTATGGCATTACTGCTGCAGTGGAGCTCAATTCTGACTTCTTTCTCTCGCTCTCAGAGTCTGTCATTCATAAACGAAGGACATTAAATTTCACCACAATCATCCTAGCTTTCTGATCTGCTTTAATATTCAACAAACAACTGGGATTAACAGAACAGGGAATTGTCTATTTGCTTTTCCTTCCCATAGAACCAAATTCACCTCTCCCCACCCAGATAATGGTGGGGGAACACCCTAATGTGTGACATCACACAAAATGCCAGCTAACTTCTGATACTCATTTTGTATAGGGGTTAGATCTTGAGCCATAACTGACAGCAGTCGTCCTTAAAGACATACGTATATGTATAGCCACATACTAGCCCAGAGATGCTCATGCAGTCATTAATAATCATTCTGGTTTCAAGCTATTAAGAAAAGCGCAAAAATTTCAAAATTTATTTTTTAGAGTGTTGTGACGAAAACAAGAAGTAATGAATGGTGGTCAAAATTTATTCCAAATTAACCTTTGTGCAGTAACATTTTGCACTCATACATTAATTTTCACTTGAAGAGCTCAACACATTTTACAAAAAAAAAAAACCCAAACAGTTCTGGTTAACAGTGATTCATGGTAGGTAAGGAATTTCTTCTTCTTAAAAGTTTACTTTTAAGCTAATATATACTTAATGCACTATATATATATTATTTTTTTTTCCAGGCTTTTGTTTTAGATAAGATGTAACGGTTATTTAATTTCTTTTAATACTACCTGAGAAGCTTTGTAATAAATGAAATAACTTGAAAGCCTCAGTTGCATAAAGCTGTCTGGAGGGCTCTGGGCTTACAAAATAGAAACAAAGCAAAAAAAAAACCATGAACCAAAGACACTGAATGAATATTCCAGCTCTGAATTTCAACTAATTGCACAAACAAACCGTGCCGGTCAGGTTAACTGCATTTAATTAACCTCCATTCTCAACTGCCAGATGTTGCCCAACATCAGACGGCAGCTAGCCATTTAAAGTGCATACTACATACCTGTGCGAGTTCAAAGCAGAAATCACGATGAACTGCAAAATTTGAACAACTTCTTATAAACTGTTTTTTACTCAAACTTTTGACAAGCACATTTCAGCTTTCTCATACCAAACAAATGTGTATTTTCACTGCAGCTGTACTCACAAAAAATCCCTATTCCAGAGGATTTAACTCTTCTTCCATCAGATTCATAGATAAGGCAGAAAACATTTTTAGGCAATATTTCAATACAACAATGTATACGGTATAAATCTTGTACATTATATACCACAGGGAACACAAGAAATACCTGTTTCTTCATGAAGACCTATCTACCCTAAACGTGCTCCATGAAAAAAAACATTTAATTTTGTTGTGGTTTAACCCGACAGGCAGCTGAACACCACATGGCCGTTCACTCACACCCCCTCAGTGGGATGGGGGAGAGAATCAGGAAAAAAAAGTAAAATTTGTGGGTTGAGATGAAGACAGTTTAGTAGGACAGAAAAGGAAGGGAAAATAATGATAATAGTAATGATAAAAGAATATACAAAATAAGTGATGCACAATGCAATTGTTCACCACCCACCGACCAGTGCCCAGCCAGTTCCTGAGCAGCGATCGCTGCCCCCCAGCCAACTCCCCGTCACTGAGCATGACGTTATATAGTGTGGAATATCCCTTTGGCCAGTTTGGGTCAGCTGTCCCGGCTGTGCCCCCTCCCAGTTTCTTGCTGGCAGGTCATGAGAAGCCGAAAAGTCCTTGACTAGTGTAAGCACTACTTAGCACCAACCAAAACATCAACATTACTCTCACACTAAATCCAAAATACAGCACTATACCAGCTACTAGGAAGAAAATCAACTCTATCCCAGCCGAAACCAGGACAATTTAAAAAACTGGAATGACTCTGTTTACTCTTCTATCAAATAAGATACACTAAAACCATCCATTATCCAAACTGATCATTTTAGTTAACAAATACAGTGAAACTGCATCTAGAGTGAAACACAGTAAGTTGAGCAACACACAACTGTTAAAGACAGGAAGTGAAAATCATTGAAGTTCCTTTGAATTGCAGGTGGGAATTTGACACTCAGAATGTAATGACTAGTGTTGAAGTTTAGTTACAAATAAAATACAACATATAGCAAATCTACCACATCCTCCATGTATACAAACTAAGATTATTTTTCTAGGCAACTTTTTCCTCTCTGCACAAATTTTTCTTATCTTTTATCTTTTATCTTACAGAATCAGCATATTCTCCACAAAGCATGTTCTCTTCCTGTCTTCTTATTGAGAAGTGAACAAAGTGTGTATCATCTTCACAAAAAATGTGCCTGTAAAATAACCACCATGATTATGGTTGGGTATCAAATACCAGTAACATATAGTATATGGAACACTACTTGTTGTAGATCTGTAGATTTAACATTTTCATATTTAACATTTGAATATCTATTTGTTGTGGCATCAAGGCTATAGAAATTATGGAATTAAATGTGAGCTCTGAAACTCTCATCAAAACATCAGTAACCAATATTGTCTTCCAGATTACTGACATTTTAGAAGGTTGCTAGTACTTGGGATCGAATAGAAAGCACTAACGTGCAAAAAGTTCCTCTGCACGCTCTGCAGTCACAGGAGTAAGAAAACTTTTCCAAACATCTACCCTCCAGATCACTTACAAGCTGAACTATAAAGAAAGAAAACCATAGCTGAAGAAGTTATTCATGCAAGTTTCTGCTGAAAACCAGATGAACACCTGAATGTTGCCCACAGGCAGAATGACCTAGAAAGCTCTCAGATATGACTAAGACCATGAAATTACAATAGCTTTTTTCAAGCTTTTCAGTGCAGTATCCTTGATTTGGGGGAAAAAGTGCCACTCCCAGCTACCATTCTTCTAGTGCCTACCACCACTTCGTGGTTAACGGAGATGTGAACTCTTCCCGGGACGGCAAGTGCTTATGGCATTCGCAAGCATCAAGGGAACAGAAGGGAACAGTACTCTGAAAGAGGCTATTAGGTCTATCAAACCAGAGAAATCACCTTCTCTTCAGAGGGCTCTGGGCCCATTTCTGCTCACTGCCCAAGCAGTTTCACTGGGGGTGGAATCAGCACAGAGGCACACAGATTTCACTGACAAAAGGATTCTGCCACACACATTCATCTTTTTTCTTCAAAATACAGTTAGGCAGCACTGCTGCTCCTGCTAAGCTCATGTTCTCTAACTGGCTTTGTCTTAATACCACTTTTTTCTAATGCTTTCCTTCACCTCTTCCATCAGTCTGTGTTTAAGTTTTACTGCTTTTGAAGGGCTTTCTTATATTTAGCCATCAAAGTCACATTGATGTGGTCATTGCAACCCTCTGTGTCAAAGATACCATCTTCTTTGGGTGAAAGACTGAATACAGGGCAAATTTCATTAGCTCTTCCTTTACTTCTAATGTTGTATTTGCACACAGATAAAATACATAAAATACCATATATTAAAAATCTTCCATTCATTCATACTTTTCAAAGCATATGATATCATGCAGTTGACATTCACCAGCTGAGTAATACACTGACACCGCTGAAGCTTATGAGCTAAATTAAAAAAAAACAGATGAGTCTGTAGACTTTGCAATGCAATATTATTAATTTATTTTGACCAATATCTGCAGTAGTCACTTGGAGAATAGGCTAGGGAGTTAGTATAATAGTATGGAAACAAAGTTTTATTCCTTCAATTTGCATAAAACAATAGACATAAAAATGAACCGATTATTTAAATAATTACCTGTGTTTCACCCAGACTCAGAAATAAAACACACTTCTTGGTTTTGTTAGTGACTTTTATCAGTGGCTAGAGACTGCAGTATCAAGGTTCCAAATACTCAATAGACTTTATTTTGAACACAAAGCTTCATAATTAATTGATTAATGGATTAATTAAAGCCTGGAATTAGCACTGTTATGAAAAGCTATGAAAAATTATAAAAACCTGTATGTACAAGCCAAACTTGTTTTCATTTTTGTGTGAAGTATGTAAGAGCATTCTCCACCACAAAAAACATAATAATCTCAGTCCTGAGATAGACTCTTTATAAATACTGGTATACACATATATTGTCCTCTTGAAGGGGTCGGCTCTCAACTGTTGTGATGCAATGCAAACTCTTGAAATAGATTTTTTATTTCATACTGCAATTTTATTTCTGAGGAGATACAACAATTGAATACAAGAAAAATATGTCAGGACATGAAACAGCTAAGCAAAAAGAACTTAATTTAGTGAACAGAGAAAATGGGACAGAAGGAAAACCTGGTTTGGGTCTTCTTTTATTTTATCTGAAATTGCAATAATATTTATTTTAACAACTACCTTCTCTGGAATTCAGTGAGAGCTTCTACTGTCTTGGCAGTCTGTACTCATAAAATCTTCCACCCCAACAGTGATGCTAAGTGAAGGATTTACAATATTTTGAAATTATTTGAGGACTGCTTTAGAATGAAATTTTAATAATTTAATTCAAACCACAATTTTTAATAACCTTCAAGCTCTCATTGAGTTAAACTTTGACAAATGCTTTAAAGTGCTGACTACTAATAATCCATAACAGTCAAAAATTTGGGACTAAATAGAAAATAGCATTCTTAAGCTAGAATAGAAATACACTATCAAATAGAAATAGCATTTTATAAATAGAAATAGAAATGCACTTTATGAATACTAGTTAACCCTAGCATAAGAATCTTCCCCTCAGTCCAGATCTACCACATCTTTAGATAAAATGTTTTAGAAATCAAAGTAACAAAATTACTCAAAACAATCCTGAAAGACCCATGGAGTCAAACGAAGGTCAGTGAAAGCCGTAGAACAAGTTCTGGTGTGCCTGTATACGCCTATGGTACAGTTCAGTGTCAAAGACGATATTATCTTCATTCACCGCAACATTTCAAAATTTTTTAAGGGTTAGCAAAGCAATGCCCTATTTTGTTTTATTGTGTTAGAAGAAAACAGATCCCCACAGGAATAATTTCTTCCATTAATTTACCTGCTTAAAAACAGTACTTTTGAAATGCCGGTCACCATGTATGCACAAATCCCCCTCAAGTCAGTGGAAACAGCAGATAGAAAGAAAACCAGGCCACTCAGTTCCTTGAGGTTATCGTTCTGTAACCTAGAAATACGTTTTGCTGTGGGGGTGATACCACAAGAGGTTCTTCAGGTATGAATAAAGAACAGGAAAAGACTTCATAGTGACACTGGATGTGTGATGGTGTGTTACTGATTTCATAGAAATAATTGTGTGCACTAGTAAACAAATCACAGTGCCATGTGTTACCAGGTAATAATTTTCTCTTTTCTGAGTCTTAAATAGGAATACATATGCACTGAACTTAATTTGTAAGGTCTGATGGATGATAAAGGATGGATGGTTTGCTAACTATAATTTACACCCTCATAATTTCTTTGGTAATGCCTGGCTTACCAAACAAAAAAGTTGACAAGATATACAATCACCCAAGGAAAAAATTCTACATTCCTCACTCCATAATTAGCTTAACATACATCAGACTGTACATTTGCATTTTACTAAAAAAATATTTTAAAACAATTTCAGCATTAACAGCATCAAACACTTCCCTCCCAATAAGAAAAGGCCTATACCATAATTTATGCTAGTGGAACCACAATCGGTAAACCAATAAGGATGGAAACCAAAATATTTTTAAACATTAGCACACACTGCAAGCAATTGGCATTTTCATCACAGATAGCGTTATGATTCATTACCCTGGTTTTGACAGCTATCCTCTAATTACATTGCCAGGCTAGAGGCTAAAACTCACTATGCATAATAAAACCATGCCATAAAGAAACTCTTTGTAAAATTCAGTAAACTATCGGAGGGAGTTTTTCAGTATAACAAATAATGAAGTCAATATATGAAAGAGAGCTGACAAAGAATAAATTGTATCTTCTTTAGAAAGTGAAATCAAACCTAGAGATCTTTTCATCTTAAACTAAATTCCAACATGTCTTTGTTAGCTATTTCTCATCAACACTATAACCCAGTTCCAGTGACTTTTCATTCATATGCCCATTCGTACTACAATAGGAAAAACTGAAAGCTATGGAAGATCCACTCCAACTATCCTCTGACTTGACTGAACTTTGAGTGGTGCTCTACACCATAAACTCCCAGCTAAGTTTTCAGACTTGGGTCTCTCTGTAAAACCAAAACTTACTACAATATTCACAGGAACACCAGCATCCAAAATGAGTAGAAGCAGAGTTATAAATACATGAATTTACAATTTATCAGCTGTCAATGATAATTTTAGGTGTGCAAGCCAAGTCTGCATTTCTCCCCCCAAAAAACCCTAAACCCTAATACACCATTTTTTTGAGCGACCAAGGAGATCTGCAACTCAAATAAAACACATAAATGTTAATTAACATAGTGATTGAAGATGTCCTCTTTAAAACCTTCTGCTGCCTCACATAGGTTTTCATGCCTATCAGTTAACTGGTCAAACACCTCAGGCTGAGATAAAGAACGCATTACAAGAAAAGACATCTGGCTAAGGCTGGGGTTTTCCCACGTCAAGAGCAGCCTGCATGTGCTGCCTGTGCGTACCGCGTAACAGAGCACAGAAACCAGTCCCACAGGCTGCAGGAACGAACAGACCGATGTTCTAAATGCCAGTTTAATCCCAGAGAGGTTGTTATTTTTGAGTTGCACTGACTCCATGTTAAAAGAGAAACAGGCAGAGTTTGGAATGTCCATGGCTCACAAACACAAGCTTTTTTTCAAACTACAGAGAGCTGTAAATCATTACTGTATAATATTTACAGTGACTGCTTATTTACTGACAGCTCTATTACATTTCTCATTGCTGTATCTGAGATGTCACCTTTTTATAATGTGTTCCCGTACATCGCTAGGGCAATTCCAAGGGCTATACACTGTATCACCTGAATAGCAAGAGACAGCATTTCATCTTGTAAATAAAAGACAAGAAAGGAAGCCCTTGTATGAACATGTACTACAAATTGTAGGAAAACAATATTGAAGTTGGGATATAAAGTAACAAAGAGTACATTTATCAGACAAAGAAAATACAGAGCAGGAGATCATCACCAGTATTCTTAAAAGAAATCTATAGAAAACACAATCTGCAAACTCTTGAGGCAATCTCATGTTTTTCATGCTACCTCAATACCAAGAATTGTATGCCAGTCTTTTTCATGGGAATTTATTACTCAAGTGACATTAATAGTTCTAAATAAGCCTTCCCAGTTAAATGGGTTAATCAAAGGTGAGATGCCTGGGACTAAGTTCACAGAAATTAAAACTAGTTCTGAAAAGGGTCTGAAGTACGCAATAGATTTCAACTTGGAAGTCACAGTGAGAACTACAGCTGGCAGAGCAAACAGACTAGGGTAAGAGCCGAGAAAAGAAACAGAGAAATGGAGAACCTAAGATCAGATACTGATCTGAGATAAGATGGCAGGGCAGGGAGACGAAGAGGAGAGAGAAATCTAGAGAAAAATGGGGCTGAATTCTACTGGGGCCCGAGTCTAGGTTTTTGTGACTATGCAAGTAAAATTATACAGAATTTAGTAATAATCTGTTGGTTCGAAGAGTATTTTTAGTATTGAAAAATACTTCTTAGTATTCTTATTGAGTACTATTTTTAAAACTTCATGAGTTGCAAATCAGTGTTTTCCTTGCAAAATCTGAACCCCAAACCTGTCAGGACCCTGAAGAGATCTCGGTCCAACCTTATAGTCCAGACTAAGACAAAGACATTAGCACCCTACAATAAAGATTTTAAAGTTGTTTTTGTTGACAGCCTGCATTTAATTTTTTCCAGTTTCCTAATGAAGTAACAACACTAAGTATGTTACACAGCTTCACTACTAAATGTGTTTACTTTTAAAGAAGGGGAGTGGAGCTATTATATCCCAAGCGAAAAACAAAGCCTTCAGCTTTGCTTAACCTGAACTATAACCTCATATATTACACCAGCATTTTCAGGTAACAACGAACAATCCATCAAAGAACATAACCTAAAACTTTCCTCTGCTACACTTCAGTATAATGGAAACAGTAAATGCCAGCTGGCCTCATCATTGTCTCCTGATCCTGCGAATTCACAAAGAAGAGAACCCTTCAGAATTGAATTTTTGAAGACTTAGTTTTCCATCTCAGTTCACACATAGTAGACAGCACCCATTTTAAAGTACACTGCTTAAAATTTTTACCTACATACAAATAATCTGCTCAGCATTCCATCTGCTTTGCATCAGTTGCACTATTCCCTGTGCTTTTATTGCTCCACGCAATACCTTATAACCAACCTGGTTATTTCTTAAGAGGTTTTGTAGGGCAGTGACTTGTGCACTTTGTCTTTCACCTTTGAATTTAGAACTTTTTTGGAAACCAACCAAGTGTATGTACATTTAGTGCATGTTGCTATCTTTGCTCTGGAAACAGAATGACCAAAATGCCGTAAGACAGTATACAGGGCATGTAACTAATCATTTGTATTTGGATATCAACATATATACAATGTTTGTTGGGTTTTTTTTTTCAGAAAGAAAACAAGGCTCCCCACTTATGAGGTTATGAAGGGGCAGAGCAAAGATCTTCTAGCATGTCTCACTAGTTCCTCTATCCACCTACACAGTTTCAGGTTCCAAAAGTTTCTTTGTCCTACTTTCATCAATTACTTTATGGGAAATTAACTGTATTTTTGTATTTCAAGGATTATGATATATGCTACATGTTCAGGTACGGTGCTACATGCAACAGAAGCAGGTACACAGCTGTCGAGCTGGATCAGGCCGATACGCTGCAGCCCCCCTGCGCATACAGACGGGGGCACACGGCATTAATGACAGTAAAACACAGTCTGTCGGCTTCGCAAACACC